>NC_056730.1:162076358-162152887 GCF_019279795.1 Protopterus annectens | reverse complement strand
GCAGAGGTAATAGCTAAAAGAAAAGCAGTTTTCCAAGACAAAAATTTTAAATCCGTAGAAGTTGCAGGTTCAAAAGGAGACAAAGTTAATTTCTCCAAAACATAGTTAAGATCCCAAGTGGGAACAGGAGCCCTTATAGGGGGCCGAATATTCTTAGCCCCTCTAAGAAATTGTTTAAGTAATGGATGAGAAAAAATCGGAGGATCCGTAGCGTAATGTGCAGAAATAGCAGAAGCATGAAGCTTAACAAACGAAAAAGATAGGCCCGTATGTAACAACTCTGTCAGATACTGTAAAATCAGAGGAATGTTCAGAACAGAAGAATCACCACCCTGGACTTGACTCCAGGAGCAAAATCTTTTCCATTTTCCCGCATAAGATTTTCTAGTGCTGGGCCGTCTTGCTTCAAGGATTACATCCAATACCTGTTTGGAAAGACCACATTTTCTAGTGACAACCAATTTGATATTATTAACTTGACTGATACTGTATTTACTGAAACTGAATTAGGTTTATTAAGACTGCGTTTGAATGTTGTACCCACTGTTAAGGCTGATTTCAGCGAAACAGTGGTAGACATTAAGAAATACGTTAGAAAACTGAACTTGTCTTATTTGATGCATAATGTACCAGAAGTTAACAAAGTTTTAATGAAGCCCTCTACTTTTAATCCTCAGTTAATGTATACTTTGAAAGATTTTGAGGAAGTTTGTGTGAAAGAACTTGACACTGTTTTATCTTGTAAGAATCATTATAAATATAACTTAAATTCTGAAGAAAGAAAAGCCTTCAGGCAATTACGTGACAAAAATCAACTGTTGAGATTTATGAAAAGTGACAAAGGCGGAAACATTGTGGTAATGGAACAGGAGCTATATAAACAAAAGATGTTAGAAATTTTAAAGAATGAGGACGAATATGAAGTTATCCCTCTCTTTGAAATTAAAAAGAAACATTGCTTGATTCAGTACCATTTATATGAAGCATTAATGTCCAGTGAAATAACTATAGATATTTATAATTTTTGTGTTAATGAACAACCTAAAATAGGGGTTCTGTTCGGTATTCCGAAAGTACACAAAAATCCCTTGGATCCACCATTTAGACCGATAGTTTCTTCACCCCATTCGGTCACCGAAGGGATTTCGCTTGTCCTTGATGCAACTTTAGGTCCCTTAGTACTTGAACAGTCATCCTTTGTTAAGGACTCCTGGCATTTTTTGGCTAGATTAAGAGACTATATGAACACATCGGTTTTTGATCCTAACAGATTTACTATCTTCACCATGGATGTAGTATCATTGTATACTTATATTCCCCATGAGGAAGGAGTGGAGGCAATTAGAATGCTGTTAACTAAAAGTAAAAAATACAGTGTAGACAGTGTTTCTATTATCTGTAGATTACTGGATATTGTGCTACATAATAACTATTTTTTGTTTGACGACACTTTTTACAAACAAAAAAGAGGGGTAGCCATGGGATCTCCTGCTGCACCCTCATATGCTAATTTAGTCATGACGTGGTGGGAACAGGAACATCTTGACAGATTGAAGGATATTTTTCACATTTCCTTTTATTACAGATTTATGGATGATTTGATCTTCATTATGGAAGGAAATTATGACACGGTTAACACCTTCATCTCAGAAGTTAATTCCACAGTTAGTTTTTTGAAGTTCACCACTGGAGATGTTGGGTTATCTGTGCCCTTTTTGGACATTCAACTATGGTGGGACAATATTGACCACCGTTTCCACAGTCAAATACATCGTAAAAACACTTTTACAAACAGTTATCTCCATTATCGTAGTGGGCACAGTAGACATACAGTTAGAAACATACCTAAAGGACAGCTAATTAGGGCTTGCCGAATGACTTCCAAAGATTATGATCTTAGTTTGGAAATTAATTTTATTAAATCTTTGTTTGTTAATAGGGGCTATGACAAATTATTCTTGGATAGTATTATTGAAGAAGTTTTAAATAAAAGGACCTCACATTATCAGGCCATTTTGAACGTGGTAGATTCTAACAATCAAATTTTTTCGACCAAAAGTAAAATTAATACTTTGGGAGATGGTGAACTGATGTGTTCATTAGATCTTAGTGTAGACAGTTTTGAAATTAAGCGTTTGATTGAGGGAAATTGGAAAATTATACAAGGGAATCCTGATATAGTAAATATTTTAGGGGTTAGGCCCAAATTTGTTTTTAGGAATAATTTTAACATAAAAAGGCATTGGAAAACAACAATAGGAATCCTGGTAACTCAGTCAAAATTAAGAAAAAGGGAATGTTTGTATGTCATCACTGCAACATGTGTAGGTTCATTGCTGAAGGACCATATATAGCAGTTGACACTTTAAGTGAGACACTGGAAGTCCCAGGTTATGTAGATTGTAATACTAAGGGAGTTATTTATATTAGTATTTGTAGCACATGCCCTAATTTCTACGTTGGAATGACTATTAGGAGTTTAAAAACCCGAATTCGTGAACATATTTACAGTATTAGAAAACATGATGAGACCAACGCTTTATACAAACACTCTATAGAATGTCATAATTTTAAGAAGTTTTTATTTTCAGTATTGGAAGTATGTAAGACAGATCTAAGAGGGGGTGATTTTAAAACTACGTAGAACAAAGGGAAACTTTGTGGCAAATCAAGTTAAGATCGGATAAACTCCCTGGTTTAAATGATGCTATAAACATTACATTTTTTTTAAAGGATCGTAAATTATGCATTGATAAAAATGGTGACACTAATTTATTTGTCTAAACTAGGCTGATTAGATTATTCAGTTTTAATTATTTTATTGGTTAATTGATTAAGTATGTATTTTGTCAGTATTTATAGAGTTTTTGTAAGTTGAAGTTGTATTCTGATGAAGTCTTTCGACGAAAGCGTGTATTAAAGAAGATTACGCTATTTTTTGCCTGAGCTGTTCGTTTCTTCCTTGACCTATTTTCTTTGGTTAGTGTAGGGCATCTGTTTGAGGCTATTAATCCTCTTTGTGAGGTACTTCTTTGGCCTTTCCAGCTGCTGCAGATGTCTTGTGAGGCACATTCCAAAAGGGGCGTTGTACTCTATAATGGGTCTAATGAGTGTCAAGTAGAGGGGAACAATGACCTATTTTTTCCTGGATGAGAACCCTTTTGTGATGAGGTGTGCCACATAGAAGAATTTCCTGACTACTGTGGCGATGTGATTATCAAAGGAGAGACTACTGTCCACCTGGGTCCCAAGGTCTCTTATCACACATTTTACATTAAGTAGTCTGCTGTTTATGTGGTAGTTCATGGGTACATAGTTTTTACCAAAGGGGATGACAATGCACTTTTTGGCATTGAGCTTGAGGCCATCCCTCTGGCACCAGGCATCTGTCTCAGTGAGGCCCTTCATTTGGGGACTTGACTATGGCTCCTAGTTTACAGTCATCTGTGAACTTAATTAGCCAGAGGCCTTTTGTGTTAGCCTGTACTTCAGAAAAGTAGATACCAAACAGGAGAGATTACAGGACGGAACCCTGTGGTACTCCACTTGTTACTGGTTTGAAGTCAGATTTGGAGTTTGCAACTTTTACAGTGTGGGTTGTGTCAGTGAGCCAGTTGGCAACCCATCTTGTGATGTAGGGATTTATACCTAGTTTAGTAAGTTTAGCTATAAGTCCAGAATAGGGGATGGTGTTGAAAGCCTTGGTGAGGTCAAGACAGGCTGTGTGAACCACCTTACCCTTGTCTACGGCTTTGGTGACTGCCTTAAAGAAGTTGATCAGGTTCAGAAGGCATGATTTGCCTTTCACAAACCTGAACTGGTTGGATTCCAGAGTTTTGTGGTTACCAATATCTTTGTTTATGAGTTCCATGATGTTACGCTCCATGGCCTTGCAGACCAGGCTTGTCAGGCTAATAGGGCAATAGTTCCCAGGATCAGTGGTGACTCCCCCTTTATGGAGTGGGATAACTGTTGCTTGTGCCATTCAGTGGGCACAAAGATTGATGTGATACTATGATTGACATGTTGCTTAGGTGGG
Organism: Protopterus annectens; assembly: GCF_019279795.1. NCBI lineage: Eukaryota > Metazoa > Chordata > Ceratodontiformes > Protopteridae > Protopterus > Protopterus annectens. The sequence goes on along the minus strand of NC_056730.1, from coordinate 162,148,848 downwards.
GAGCCACTTTGTTCTGAAGTTCATGTGAAACGTAGCCTGGGATGTTGTCTGGTCCCATGGATGCTGTGTTTTTGGTTTTAGAGAGAGCAGCTTTTACCTGCATAGATGTGATTACAGGGACTCTGCATTCTTCCTGTATAGATATGGGCCCTTTAGGGGGTGAGAGGGGGGTAAAGTTAGCACTGAACCTATGTGCCAGGATGTTGGCAATATCAGCTGGTTCTGTAATTTTCATGCCATTGTGCTGTAACTCAGAGCAGATTTAAGTGATGCCATTGAGATTTTTGACATAGCTATAGAATGCTTTGTGGTTGCCCTTAGAATCGGTGGTGCTTTTGTTTTTGTAGCTAGCTTTAGAGAATTTTATAAGGGATCTCAGCTTCTTACTGAGGCTGACCAGGCAGCTCCTCCACTCATGGGATTTTACTCTCTTTGGCAACAGTTTCTTCCTTCTGTTGTAGAGTAGGCTTTGTTTTTTGGGGGGATAGCATCTTGGTTCTGTTTGGGATAGCACGATCTATGCACTCATGTAGGATTCAGCAGTTGTAACTGTATTGTCCAGCTGCATGGGTGTCATGAAGTTTGCCGCTTCTGTCTTAAGAAGTATGAAGTTGGCTTTGGAGAAATTTTTTACCGTAGTTTCCTTAATGGTGGGTGGGGGTGAGATGCAGATATCTAGGGTAATTAGCTTATGGTCAGATCTGACCAACGAGGAGTTTATTTCAGGTGTGGAACACCAGTCACTCATGTTGGTAATGACTAGGTGGGGGTGTGGATAAGTTGATCCAGGGCATTGGAATTTATAAATTCCAGAAAGTGTTGAGCGAAGGAGTTAGTACATGAGCAGATTTCCCAGTTAATGGAGGGGTAGTTGAAATCAATCATTATTAAGGTGTTCAGTTGAACCCTAATATTTTCCAGTATATCAAGAAAAGAGGAGTGGGAATCCTGGGGTATGGTGGGGGATCTGTAGCAAGCTACAATTTGGATAGCAATTTTGCCCAGAGTTAGTTGCACTTGGATAACCTTGGATGCATTATGCTGTGCAACTAGCTTGGAGGTGTGGATATCCTTAATGAATATGGACACACCTCCACCTTTGGTGTTCTGGTCCAGGTTAGATGACCGAAAAGTGTGGTATGAGTTATAGTCTGGTAATGCAAGGGTGCTCTCTAGAACCTTGAACCAGGTCTCAGTCACTGCACAGATATCGATGTTCTCCATTTTAAGGAGTGCCTCGAGTGAGCGCATTTTGAGATTTAGACTTCTAGCATTGAGTAGCATTACCCTCAGTTTTTGCTTGCCTGTTGCTGTTACAGTGGTGAATTTGTCATATGAACCTTGCCTAAAAAGGCACTATACGGGCAGCAAGAGCCTTAGCCAGTATCCAGAATCCCAAGGGCGACAGGTGCAGGTTATCTCTGGAAAAGCATCATGGTCTGTTGACCATGTCATCCCAGGCAGACAGATACTGGATCCCCTTAGAATGACACCAGAAGCTTAGCCAATTGTTGAAGTCAATCATTTTGTCCTTGTACTGCGGTATCATTCTGGATGATGGCAGGATGCTACTCAGGGCTAGGGTCATACCTGCCTGGGCTACAAGATTGGAGAGCTCTTCCATGTCTCTTTTCATGTAGTCCAGGGAGGTACGTCTCAGATCGTTCACACCAACATGAACAATGACAGGGTCATATTTGTACTTGCTGTGGAGTGACCTGAGTGCATGGGTTATATGGCGGATCCTGGCACCTGACAGGCAGCTGACAGCAACCTAGTATTTATCATAATATAGAAATACTGAACAAGTTACTGAGAATTTTACTCTAGTAATGATTCAGATTCTGAGAGTGAACTACATGATGCTGATAACAGAGAGAACTACTGAGAACATTTTGAAGCCCTACTGGAATGACGGAACCATTTTTGCAAGATGGTACAAAAATCAGGTTCTAGAGATATGGACTTATTTTCTTCACTATATCCAAATCAAAATGCACAATTGGGCTTGGACATAAATAATCAATCAGTTTGGAAATGTAATGGTAACAAAACAAAATATTTATTATAGTATAATGCCTGTAAAAATATATAGAATTAAATATCACAACCAAAGGTTTTAAAAACTTTGTATATCTCACAAAATTTGATTTGAATGAGAGATTTGAGAAAAAATACAAAAGAAATAGCTCTTGGTAGTGCAACTCTAGACAATGGGCCTGTATTAAGAAAGGTGGATACAGTAAACAGCAAAAACATTTAAAAACTTTAAATTCCTTACAGCATTTGATTTGATAAGAGAGTTGAGAAAGAATACAAAAATAACAGAGCAGTACATCATTGCTGTAGAAGATGGACCCGTATTAAGAAAGGTAGATGTAGAAAACAACAAAAACGTTAATTTTTGATGCTCATAATCAGTTTGTTTCAGTATGAGTGCATTTAAATCCCAAATACAGTTGTCTATTTTTAGATGATTCAGAAAAGAAACTAATAGAATAGAAAAGGTTATTTATTAATAAAGAATAATTAAACAAAATTTAGGAAGAGACTTGTAAGATTATCTGAAGGAAATAAAGATTCTGTGAGACAGGTGTATCATGCTAATTGTTATTTTACGGGTAGTGTGGAGATATGCAACATAAGGAAGCTTTAGTGACTGACCTCCAGTAAGACTAGTAGTGTGGAGTCCAACTTCTCAGGGTATTCCATAGAGTTTATGGAGTATGCCAATAGCAATAATTAATATGCTGATTAACAACAAATGCCTGCAGTAAATGATACAATGTTTAAATGCAAATGATATAGAATTACTTTTTGAGGAAAATAGGGACTATGCATTCCAACGTGAGATAATGTATTATTTCTTTGAAACAATAATTTTTTATATTAATTTATCATTCAGAATTATTTAATAAGACTGTACATGATTTTACACATCATTCCCATGTCCCCTTTTGCATGCCGTTAAATATCACATTTTCTACTTCTCTTGACTCAGTTCCACTCTGCGGCTAGATTGCAATAATTCTTCTGTCATGTAATCCAGCTGAAAGAAATAATGTTGTGGCTTCAAAGTTTGTGTTTCAATCTCTCAACAGGTGTAGATGTTTAGAGACAAAAAAAAAAAAAACATCAAACCCTAAACATCGACATTCGAAATGTTGCTGTACAGGAATAAATGAAAAACCAATAGTACGTGAATGTAGACAGTTGGAATCAGGGAACTGGTGCTTTTCCTGCTCTAGTACAGTCTCAGAGTTAGTATATATAATTGCCAGGGGTGTGTGGGGGTTCAGTTCATTTGCAAAAAAAAAAAAAAGAAGTTTTTGCTGGGTTTTTTTTTTTTTTTTTGATGTTTTGGATGTTGCCATTTTGCCACTTGACATACAAAATCTTCAGTAACATTACATGAATCCATTTCACATGCTGCCTAGTACTTTAATATGGTCACGGAACATCTGAATGATAGAAATACTTATGGAAGTATGAGATAATTAACTGACATGATGATTACAATCTTTGCTTAACAGTTCCTGGGTCCAGGGCTAGATCCATTGACTGTGAAGAATTCCTCCCCAAACCATCCTAGGTGTTTAATGTTGTAAACCAACAGGTAACAATGTCCTGCTTCAAAGTCAGAAGGCCCATGCTTAAAAGCTCTACCAATGAAATGCCTAAAATACTTAACCAAGTCAAGGGTAGTACCCAAGGTCTAGGTGGTGCATATTAGGGTAAGAGTCTTTGTGTCACCAATTACTTTAGGCATCAGCTGTACTGCTCAACATCCCATAGATAGGAGAACATAGACCACTGGCTGCCCAACACATCAGGGTAGTCACTATGTGGATTGTCTCCAAGTGATATTGTCATATCTATTAACAGTTGTACATAATCAGACATATTCAAAATGGTGAACATTTACAGCTTCAGTTTTCCCAATATGTAGTAGCTGTTTTAGTTCTCAGGTTAAAAACTTAACCCAGCACTTTTCCGAAACTATATCAAATACGCACTGAATGGTTTAAGCTGACTCAGAAGTTACACTTGAGATTTTTTACAGATATTTGCTTCACATGAAACCATTTGTGAAGGCTGTAATATTGATAGCACAACCTCTGGTAGTTTTAATGGTATTTTCTCATGTATCAGTTATAGGTTCATAGGTTCATAGGTAGGTACTAGGCTATCGGCCCAAGGGCCTAAGTAAGCCTAGCCAACAAGATTCCCTGGCTTTTGCCACCCAAGAAAGTTATTTTCCTGTGCCCCTATCAAGCAGAGCCACAAAAGTGATCCCCGGGGGTGAATGGAGTCAGTAACTCAAATGCTTCTCATCATATCCAAATTTCAGTCTATAATATTTTACCCCTAATGTGCCAGGAAACCACAGTGCTATGTAAAATGTACCAAAAATATGATAAAAAACTTTACACATTCCATTGTAATCTGAATCTGTACAGTTGATAAATATAGGTCACATATTACGTTCAGCAAACAGCCGGGGAATGCCTTGGACAAAATATCAAGGAGGTGCTGGACTGTGGAAACAGGTCCAGCAGCCAGTTGTCTGCATCACACAAAACCCCCAGACTGGAGTACAGGTAGGTCTGGCCTGGAGCCACCTTGTAAGTACTGACAGTCACACTGGGCATGCTCCTACACTTAGCTAACTTGAGCCTATCACTGTTGCCTCATCTGTCGAAAGACCTGCTATGCTGACATATGTCTGTCTCTCCTATCCCCCATGCTTGATTAGTGTCTCTATCAGTATGTTGCACACACACACACACACACACAATATATATATATATATATATATATATATATATATATATATATATATATATATATAGATATAGATATATGATAACAAGATGTATATATAGCTATATAAAGTACAATGTTACATAGACTCCACACATACATCTGCAGAACACATTTACATTACTGACACACACAACTACATTTAAGGAGACAATTCTGTTGTATAGATTGTGATACATATGGGTGGGGATGTATGAATGTTCCCACATACCCCTGACTGCTGGGGGTTCTGCCCAGATACACATCACATCAGCTACCCAATGGCACCAGAGCAAGGCCACAACAGTACATAATCCACTCATCCACAGACCCCTGAGCCTATGGGCTGTTACCCTGCAGACAGACATAGGTATGCAGGTGGTGTAATGTACAATGGGTACAATGTAGTCCTTGGCAGGCCATATTGTCCCTGTGTATGTGTCTACCTATCAAACTGCAAACAGCCATATATGGCCAGACTGGTAGGTGTCCACATAAAGCAGGAATATTACCAAGTATCTCACCCCCTAGGACACTAGATACAAGAACAGCACCAAGCAGTATCACTCGTCAGGCCACACATGCTATCACAAGGCCACTTGGCATACTCCATAAATACTGTGGCTGCATCAACATATACAACAAACATAACCTGTGGTGTGTGCATTAGGTGCTGTGAGCTGTAGTATGTAAGACTAGTTAGGTAAGAGTTTGAATCTCGCATTCTCCAACTGTGTGTGTGTGTGTGTGTGTGTGTGTGTGTGTGTGTGTGTGTGTGTGTGTGTGTCACTATATCCCCTCACAGCACTATGGACATGCTCATATGTGCTGTCTCTGTGCAATGGTGAGCATTTTTGGCCCTATGACTGGCTATTTTCCTCTAAATTCCCTCCTATACAAGGCCTGCTGATGTCATCCACCTTAACTGCACTGGATGACAGTATAATATCAGCTAAGCCGTGTGGCACATGGGATAAGTACTGTGAGCTATAGTGTGTAATACCTAGATAGGTAGGTGTTCTAATTTAACATCATCCAACTTGTGTGTCTGTAAATATATCCTCAAGCAGCACTTCATACAAGCCTCTTTTGGCTATCTCTGTGCAATGGTTATGCATTTTATGCCCTGTTGGTAACTGCTGGCCTCAACATTGGCCTCCTTTACAAGGCCTGCTGATGTAATTTCCTTAAGAGCACTAGCTGACAATATAATATCAGATAAACTGTGTGGCACATGCGATAAGTACTGCAAATTGTAGTACGTAATACTAGATTGGTGGGGGGGGCTTAATCTCACAGCATCCAACTTGTGTGTGTGTGTGTGTGTGTGTGTGTGTGTGTGTGTGTGGTGTGTGTGTGTGTGTGTGTGTGTGTGTGTGTGTGTGTGTGTGTGTGTGTGTGTGTGTGTGTGTGTGTAAATACATCTCCTTGCAGCACTATAGACATGCACATGTGGCCTACCTCTGTGCATAGGTAGTACTTTTTATGGCCCTGTGACTAGCTGCTAGCCCTAAATCACCCACATCTACATAAGCATAATTGATGTCCACCACCATCTACAGTTATACGTGCAGAATACCCAGGAGACACATATGAAGCATAGTCCACTATGACACAGGGTAAGAAAGTATGCAGAAGCTGACTGCCCTCATTGTCCCTGACACACTGTTCTACACATATGCACCTAGTGAGCCATGCTTGTATATCGGCATACCTTGCAGATGTCATATTTTCACTGTGCTGTCAGGCCATCTTATGCCGCTGTATTGCTGCCACATGTCCATAGTGTATCCCCTCGAACTTCTGGAACAGAAACATACACAAGCCTGTGACACAGCTGTCATTCTGTAACATTATCACCAGTCCAACATCATGCTACAAAAATACACAAAGTTTGATGTGTGCTCATGACACATGTCAGTGGACAGTACATGTTGTGGCCCACAACAAGTGACATGACATAACAATATTGCACTACACAACTACATTTCAAGTAATATGGACACCCTGTGGATCAGACACATAGCAGCATGTCCCTGCATCAATGACACAGATGGCAGGGATGTTGCACAGGTATCATCACATGCACAGTGTGTGGTGAGGGGGCGCAGGAGGCCTAGGTTGTGCCAAACAGATGACAGCATGTGTGTGAATCAGGAGGGATGCAGGTTAAATGGGCCATGAAGAGGTTCCGTGTGTGTCTGTAGGTGACCTACATGTGACAGTGGTGTTTGAGTGTGTGCGTGTACACAGTCAAGCCCAGTACTAGCCCTGCATGTGTGTATGGCAAACAGCTGTAGACTGTATATGGTATAATGGACAATTCATCATCTCTGGCCACAAACATGGGAACTGGCTTCACCAGGAATAGCACAGGCACCACCATTCCCAAGGTCAGAGGTGGTGTTAGTACCTGATGGAGATTGCTGTCTGCTGGAACTGTGTCACCCATGGAACCACCCAGAACCACATGCCCATGGCCTGCCACATCATGGTGTAGACAGCACACTGCCCTCTGTAGTGCTGGGGGTACTGCCACTATGGGAGTATGAGTATGGGCAGCCATGTGGACTCTCAGCAGATGGTGTCACTGGCCTATGACCACATTTCCAATACCCAACTCCATCCACATGTTCTAGCAGAGACAACATGCACTCAAAGGCAGACACTGTTTAAGCTCACTGTCTGTCCACTACATCATTAAAACATTCCATGGCATCACCAATGTGGTGGAGGCAGTCACGGATGTCAGACTATGTGGAATTCATAACCCTAAGCATACATCTAGTGTTGCATTTAGCTCGTGCCTGTGCCACCATGACAGCCTGACACATGAGGTGGGTGACCAGTGATGTTAGGCCTGCAACAGGGGGTGGATAGGCAGCAGTTCTCCTTTGAGCACCCCTGGCAATCTGCCTGTGTAGAACCTTGCCAGCTGTTTGGCTATGGCCAATGTCTGCACTCACTGATGCCATAGTTCTCACACTGTCCTGTTCTATGTCACCACCCTTTGACTGTCCAATATCCGTGACCTCTGATGACTGGATATGTGTGGGCATACTGACTGTATGCAGGGACAATGGAGGCAGAAGGGGGATGTCAACCTTTGGGACAAGTATAGCCACCAACAACCCCACCTGTGCCTCACTATGACCACCAACATCATCAGAGTCTGAGGAAACACTGACATTAGGTTGTGAGGGGGACAGACTCCAACCCCACCGTTCACCTGTATGAAGCAAGAAAAAGTATGACATTACCATCTGCACTATTATGCCAGTAATCCACACAGACCCATACAGATGAAGCTCCACAACTACGTTACATGTCCCACATCTTCTCATCTCTGATCCCGTGCACAACATACACACCCACAACAACATACACAGGTAACCCAGGCCCTGTATAACATGCACGTCAGCTACTTCTATGAAACGTTGCCAGTTCAATACACCTGTAAGGTATGCAATATGACAGTGTATGTGACAGAACTACACATAAAGCGCAATACACCTATCATGATAATGATATGTCAGCTGTAGTACCACTGCCTGAGGTATGTACCTTCTCCCTATTGTGTCTGAATGGCCATCTTGGAGTAACTGCCTCATGTATAGCAGGCTGCATAGTTGCTCATAACTATAAATGCAAACATGTTAATGTTTGTACAAATATACACCTGTCATTCCCTAGGCTATGCATTGTAGTTAACTGCTCCAAAATGGAACATACAATTATTCTATTCTAGCTAAGCAGAACACCTGTGCAAAAGGCAAAATGGCTGCCCTTAACATTCATAGGGTATACGTGATCAGACAAAAAAAACAGTATGACACTTACCAGGTACAGGACCAAGAACTCTGGCCACATCTAACAGGCCTGTAAAAAGTTAAGGCAGAGGTATTGTCAACAACACCAAATGCAGCAGTGTTACAAGGTAATATGGCATATATGCACACTTGGCACATGTACAGTAGCTAATGTGATATTGGCAATATTGCTGACATTCTGAGTATGTCTGCACAGCTGTGATGAAAAGCCAACCCCCCCCCTCCAATGCAGATAGACCTGACACCCATGAGCTGGTCTGTAGAACCTGCCACAATGACTGAAAATGTATTATACTGGTGAGCAGAGTCAGCTTACCTGGAAGATCCTCTGCTGTGGCACCCACCTCCAGGATGTATGGCATGATTTTTGGCTGGGAACTGTGGGCTGATCCCAGATTAGCCAGAAATTCCTCTGTAGCTGAGAGTGGTTGTTGTATTTCAGACCTCCACCAGTGGCAGCACGATCACTGGAAACAGCAGCTGCCCTTTGCCGTGTGGCATTAAGCATGTCTGTGGCCTGGTGTTGAACCTGCTCGTAGGTCCTGTCCTGTTGGCCAATATCATTGACAGCTGTCACAAGTTTGGTCCATAATGCCGCCTGCTGTTCTCAATTGCGGCAACCCCCTGACAGCACCACTGGCTTGGGTCCCATATGAGCTGGTACCCGGTGCCATGGCCAGCTGAGGTAGGCTAGGTGGATCAGCAGGAACCGGTCTACCCTGTTGTGCTGTGGTGATAGAGGCATAGTGATGTGTATAGGTTAGTTATGAACAACACAATTTGTTAGTAATAACAGCATGCCAGAACAATGGAAATAACCAATCACATTTCAATGTATATTATATGGAACACGACAATAAATAACATAACAGTCAGTATATTAACAGCATGCCAGTAACAGTTATGGCATAAGACCAATAACATAGGTATTTAACAAGATATGCTAATATGCAACCATTATAATACATAACAATAGTAATACACATGCATGAAAATAAAGTTCAACATGACAACAGATGTTAGTAGTAAACCCTAACCAATGGATAACAATTATAAATACATGTAGATAAGGGGTGGGAGAGACAGAAATAAACAGTCCATTAATACCATTATAGTCTATATCGTGAACAGTACTGCTATCTACTCTACAGGTCTGTCCTTTCTTTATGTTTACAAGTGGACTATAGCTGCTGTAGCATGTGCATACCTCTCAAGCTATCTGCATGGGGCAGTATGGTCTAAGCCATAATAACTGCGGGTAGTAAGCTACACAGAACATTTGCACATCTGGTGGACCTACATAACTGGTGTACTGTGGGCTGATGTAGTGATACATTCCTGGTTAGATACTCATATTGATGGTAAATGTGTGACAGATGGATTACGCACTACTAGTTGCATTTTGTGACAGAGTGACATGTATATGTACAGTACAAACACTATACTACTATCATGCCTTGCTTGACAGGCATTGGGATAGAGCCCAATAGCAGTGACTGCAGAAGACATCTGCATCAAATGCATTAATTGACTGCAGCAGCCTTTAACAGACACTCCAGGCATACAGCCATACCAATGATTACACATTTTATTTATTTTATTCTATTTTATTTGTACTATATTTATTTCCTTTATTTTATGCTGTATATTCACATACCTGGTAATGATTTTAACAATCTGTGAAATTTAAGCACACAATTATTTACCGAGACTATGGCCTAACTCACTCTTTTTCCTGTAGTTCCTGTGGAGAGAAAATATGTAATAATTTCATGACTGATACTGTAATATATAGTGCTACCCTGGTCTGTGTGTGGCAAAATGTACTTCAGACAGAGCATTTAACAAACCAAGCTACTGAATCACTGCTACTTCCTTACTGACTGATATTTGCCTAGAGCGCACCTAGAGCCAATATATGACCTGGTAATAGTAGTACAGTTTTATAGTAGACTGCAGTGACAGTTGAACACACAGGCATGAAATTCAAGCATGACAGAGATACTAGGTAACCCGTACATTACTACACAGAATGCAGGTATATGCAATACATTTTTGCTGGGTTGAAATTTCTGTGAAGTCTACAAATCTTATCAGATTATTGGGTTGGCTGCCTCAACTATATATATTTGCAGACAGTATATTTGCAGTCTATATCTTTTACACTGTTACACTTGTCTACAGCACCGTACCTCAGAGCCTGAATGCATATAGCTGAAATGCAATAGTTAAAACAAGACAGTCCTGCTATACACAATATATCTTGGGTGTTATTGCTATTGCTTCATGTGTTATTGCAGGACAAGTGTCATAATTAATTTCTTGCAAAACAGCTCTGAATCAACAGCACACTCTTTATTCGATATACATTGTGACAGAAACTGGTACTGTTTTGTGTTTTTATTGCAGAACAGTTGCCACAATCAATTTCATGCAAAACAGCCCCAATTCCACACATATTGCACAACCCAGCTTTATTATAGGTACCTTCCTTCAGTTACTGATATAGTTTCACGTTTTTATTTCACAGCAGTTGTTATAAAGCAGGTGTTGCAATACAGCTGTAATTCCATAGTAAGGTTAATACTTTACTCTTACTGTTCTACAATTGGCAGTAGTTCACTTATTGCAGTACAGCTCTATATCCACATTCATTGCAATGCAATCTTTACTGTATATACCCAATGGCAGTTAATGCTTTACTCTTTCTTTCTTATATGACTATAAATTGCAAAATACATCTGTATTCACCACAGTCATGGTGCAACCTAGCCAAGTGCCCGGCATGCACCTCAACATTGCAAGCTCTGTCCTCTGCAGCTGTAGGGAAAAAAAGCACACCATTATGCATACTTGTCTATCACATACTCAGATTAGGTACTTACAGACTTGTGGGGCATTCCCTGCCTGAGCATCTTGGACCCAGGTGGCCAAGAGATCCCCCTTCCAATGCTTCAGGTCATCATAGTGGTGAAAGTCCTGTTCACCCATGTGGAGGATACCTGTCTCATTGGTGAGCTGATGTGCCAGCCAGTCCCAGGCCTCCACATTCCACTCTGAGCCCTGGAACTTACCCTGAAGCAGCCAGTCATCATAGTCTTTCACTAGAAGACCAACCATGACCCTGGACTCCAGAATGCCCCTCCACTGCACCCAGAAATGTGCACCCTCCCCAGTGCAAACCATAGTTACTGCACAGTTCAAACTCCAACAAAATATGCTGTATTCCCACCTCGTGAGCTTAATATAGCCTGTTTTCCTGCCCTTGCACTCATGTCATTGGGCAACGTTTAAACATGCGGCATGTCACTTAGCACTGCACAGACCAGCTCAGCTCAACTGAGCAGTACTTACACTGGAATGGTTAACAGTGCTTAGCAGTGCTTGGCAGTACACAAACCAGCTAAGCACAACCAACCCATGCCAAGCACTGCCAGACAGTGTTAAAATGTATCTTGTTTAAGCAGTGCTTAGCAAGGCTTAGCACATCTTAGCAGAGCTTAGCTGAGTGCAGAAGATTAGGATTTAAAAGTAATTCTATAATTTGTATTCCAGGTATTCAAACCCTGCACCTGCTGCACATAAACTGCAACTCTACCCATTTGGCTACAATGATATGTGAAATGTTGCTATACATTTACATATACCTCTGAGATACCTTTTAACAGTGCTGAGCATCACACCATGTCACACACACCCACTCAGCTATGCTTAACCTTGAACTTTAACTAAATAATTAAATCCATTTAGTTTCTATTTTTATATGTCTGGTGTCTTGGTGCCACTTAGCATTGCTGCACTCCATGCCATGCTGTGCAAACATGATTTTTATAAAAATAAAAAAAGTAAATTACATATTGATACAATACAATTGGGCAGTGCAGGGAGTGTGTTACTCATCTGTGGACACAGCACCACACTCCCTACACTAATTCAATAACCATGTCCCATTGCTCTCCCTCAGCAAGGTGCAATGATTAATATGCATAGTGTGCTGCTGAGCGGGAACCATGTACACGGACATAGTAACTTCCATGTAGGCTCTACACTATGCCTGAACAGAGTTTATTAAATCTGGGGGATGTTACTGTGAAACAATAACAAATGGAAAAAAAATACCAGTCAAAAGCCTTTGAAGACCATATTTTCTGTATCTTATTCTACAAATCAAAGAAATTTGACTATTCTACTCTGTGTGAAATTTAAAAATATTTGTTTCTCAGGATGTTTATTTATAATGCTAATACATGTTATAATAATCTGTGGTTACTGTAAATACATGTATGTTATTTATCTAGGTCATGGTTGGAAAGTATCTATATGGATATCGCAGTTGGCCATTTAATAAAACCATGAATAATTAAGAAAAAATGCTTAGTATATCCATGTTCTGAAAACAGCAAATACATACATGATGAGATTGCTCACTCTTTTTATATACTGCCAAAAGTCTTATGAAGAATATCCTCAGATTTAATACAATCCATGTAGGCATAGTGTTCAGTCTACAAGGAAGGTACCATGGCCATGTATGCGGTTCCCCCTCGGTAAGCCATCATGCATATTAATGTAGGTGCATTACTGAGGGACAGCCATGTAACATGGTTACTGAATTAGTATAGGGAGTGTGTTACTGTGTCTGGAGATGAGTAACACACACCCTACACTGTCAAAGTGCAGTATATCAATGTATGCCTATATATTGATTTTTTTATGTTTGTGTGGTGTGCAGCAATAGACACGTGCCAGACATCTAAAAATAGAAACCAGATACATTTAACTATGAGTGCAAAGGTCAAGTTTAAGCATAGCTGAGCAGGTTTGTGTGGTGTGCCATGTGCTTAGTGGTGCTTAAACATAGTAGAGAGGTATCTGTAAAAGTATAGCAGAATTCTACATGTCCACATAGCCAAATAGTTAGAGTGACAGCCTTATGTAAATTATGTGCAGGGTTTGAATACATAGATTGTTAAGCATTTAAATTGCAAATACAAATTATGCCAATTATTTAAAAATCCTGCTTTGCTGTGCTCAGCTAAGCTCTGCTAAGCACAGCTAAGCCTTGCCAAGCAGTGCTTAAATAAGGAATGTTTTAACATTGCTTAGCTGGTTTGCACATTGCTAAGATGTGTGAAGCACTGCTCAGCATTTGTTAGTCTAAGCACTGCTTAGCTCATCTAAGCTGGTTTGCACACTACTAAGCATTGCTAAGCATTGGAAGTTTAAGCAATGCTGAGCTCAGCTAAGCCAGATTGAGCAGTGCCAAGTGATGTGACACATTTTTTTAAAAATGGCCCAATGATGTGCAAGGGTGAGAAAACAGGATTATTTAAGTGCAACAGGTGGGAATATAGCATAACCTGTTGGAGTTTGAACTGTGTGGGATCTATGGCAGGTATTAGAGAGGGTGCACACTTCAGGGCACAACAGTGGGCCATTCTGGAGTCCAAGGTCATGGATGGACTTCTAGTGAAATACTATGATGTCTGGCTGCTGCAGGGCCAGTACCAAGGATTGGAGTATAAGTTGGAGGCCTGGGACTGGCTGGCATGCGATTTCACCAGTGCAACATGTATCCTCCACACAGGTGAGCAGGTGTGTCACCATTTCAATGATCTGAAGTGGTGGAAGATGGGACTTCTGGACACCAGGGTCCAGGATGTTTGGGATGGGAATGCCCCGCACATTTGTATGTACTGTTAGCATTGTTTTTTCAATACCTAATCTGAATGTGTGATAGACAGGTATACATAATGATGTGCTTTTCTCCCTACAGCTGCAGAGGAGTGAGCTCTCAGCCTAGAAGCCCATGCAGGGTACCTGGCCAGGTTGTGCTGTGAGTGTGGTGAGTACAGATTAATTTGCAATCTATAGTCAAATACACAAGATAGAGTAATTCAGTCACTACCAGTAGGTATATACTGTACAGGTTTGTGTAATGCAATGAATGTGGACACAGGACTGTACTGCAATAACTGTCTACTGCAAAGTATATTGCAATAAAGATTAAAGCATTAAACCTGATAATGTTAATGAAATAAAGATTCTATTGCAATAATTGTTGAATTACAGCTGTATTGCAACATCTGCATTATCCCAAATGTTGTTTAATAAAGACTTGGAAATATTACAATAACCGCATGAAGCCCCCCCAATAAAGCTGTGTTGTGCAATATGTGTGTAAGTAGGGCTGTTGTTCATAAAATCGAGTATGACATCTGCTCTGGAGTAACAACACAAAGAATACCACTAACCAACTCAAGGTTAGCTAAGAAAGAGTATTATGATAAACTCTAGATTTAGAGCTGTACTACAAGATATATGCATTATGAAATTCTCTGCACTAACATCTGAAGCAATAATAGGAACACCCAAGGTATATTGTGTATATCAGGATCGTCTTGTGTTAACCATTGTATTTCAGCTATATGCATTCCTACTTTGAGGTACGGTGCTGCAGGCAAGTATAAAACAGTAATAACTGTTGACTGCATATATACTATCTGTAACTGTATATGGGTCAGGTAGCCAAGCCAATACTTTGATATGGTTTGTACATGTCACAGATATTTCCACCCACTAGGAGTTATGTACACCTGCATTCTATGTATTAATGTACAATTTGCCTAGTATCTCTGTCATGTATGAATCTCATGCACATGTTCAACTGTCACTGCAGTCTTCTATAAAACTGTACTACTATTACAAGGTCATATTTTGTTTCCAGCTGAGCTCTAGGCAAATATCAGGCAGTCAGTAGTTAGCAGTAGCTCAGTAGCTTAGTTTGTTAAATGCTGTGTCTGATGTACATTATGTCATACACAGACCAGGGGTCGAATCCCATAACAAGTACTAATAAATATTACTAAATCAGTTATGTATTGTTAACAGATTTTCTCCGCACAGGAATTACAGGTAAATGGATGCAGTAGCCCTTATTATGGGTTAATAATTTCTGTATTCAGAAGTAACAGACTGTTAGCACTGATCAAGAATTTGATAAGACTTTAAAAAATAAAGGCAAACGTACAATACTAATAAAATATATTACAATCAATGAAACATGTAATCTTGGTATGGCTGTGTGCCTGGTGTGTCTGTGTATGTTTGCTGACAGTCTAACCTCATGCCTGCCAAGGATGGCATGATAGTTGTTTACTCTCTGTACTGTACACGATACATGTCTCTCAAGTGTTTCTCTGTCACGGACTGTAATCACTGCCATTGAATCCCTCTGTCACAGATCTATCATTGACATGATTATGTCAATAGCATAGTCACACTGCATCAGTCCACAGTACACCTTGATAGTCATATAGGTCCACCTAACATGTAATAGTCCTCTGTAGTTGTATACCTGTATACCTGTAGGTGTTACAGCTTGGCCCATACTGTCCCATGCAGATAGCTTGAGAGGTATGTACATGCTATAGCAGCTATAGGGCACTGTTATACATAAAGGAAGGGCAGACCTGTAGAATAATTAACAGTACTGGTGCAAACAATGTAGCCTATAGTGGTACTAATGGTCTGCATTTCTCTCTACTCACCCCTTATCTTCAACATAGTTTATTATTGTTATACATCGGTTATGGTTTGCTATTAACAAATATTCTCTAAACATTATGTTGGACCTTGTGTTTTATTATTGTTATGTAATACAATGTTTACATACTAACATTACATATTGAATTACCTATGTTGTCAGCCCTATGCTGTAACTGTTACTTGCATTCTGTTACTAAACTGACTGTTATCTCACTTACTGTGCTCCATATACTATGCAATATTGTATTACTGGGCTATTTGCAATGTGCTGGCATGCTGTTATAACTAACTAAATGTTGTGTTCATTACTAACCTATACACATTGAAATACCTCAACACGACAGTTCAACTGGGTAGGCTGGTTCTTGGCGATCTGCCTACCCTACCTTAGCTGGCTGTGGCACTGGGTCCCAACATGTCTGGGTCCCAAGCAGGTGATTCCCCATCTGGTGGCACTGCACCACCTATGGGTGGAACCACTTCAGGGGATGGGGCCTACCCCCTGAAATGGGGGCAGAGGGGATTGTCACCCAGGATCACCTACCTGTGTTGGTGCACAGGATAGTGCATTGTGGTTATGAGAATCACCTGTGCCAGATTGAGGGCAGACTGGCTAACCTGGAGGGGCAAGGTGGCTCGGATGCCCAGCCTCCAGCACAGCCACCTTTGAGGCAGTGAAGGAGCAATGTTGATTGGTAATAGGTGGGGAGCTCAGTCTCACTGCTGCTGTCTGGTTGCACATGGATCTCTGATTCCACAACACCCTCCATGTCCAAGGTGTTTAACCCCTCATGTGTCACACACCACCCCTTTATGCTGTCTTGTCTGCCTTGTCTGTCTGCAAATGCAACCTCTCCTACCCAACTAACCTCCCCATATGTACCTATATCCCTTCCCCAACATTCCACTCTCAGCTAAAAACAGGGCCCCTGTCCCACAAAAAAAATCACCCCATACATAGCTCTCCATTTTGCATCCACATCCACTGGACATAAATAATTATTACAGGAATTAATCAACACAGTTATGTTGGCCTTATCCCTCTCTCTGGGGTGTGAGGCTCCAACTTCCAAATTCTGTACAACCTGCACAGATGTTGCTGTACAAGAAATGGAGAGCTTTGGGCCTCTCCTTCACCCATCCTGCACATCTCTACCTGCCTTTCAGTATGTTTTTCTTTCTGCTTGCACCCATTTCACCACTTTCCTATCACCCCTTTTTCCTTTTCTTTTTTTGTTATTTCCTCAGGTTTAAGTGCTCATCATGCAAACCCACTTAAAATGGCTTAAAAGTGCCTTAATCATCTTATGTGTTCTAACAGTGTTAGGCACATCTGCAAAATAATCACCACTTTCACATCTTGAACTCGGCCCCTTGTTAACTACAATACAGTGCTTTCGCTCCCTAGACCGCTCAGCTCTGAGATGCAGCAGCTGTTTCCATCAATATATCCTGATTGACTCTGACACACACTGCAATTACATATAATGGGGAAATTGGCAGTGTACTAGGAACTGTGATGCAGACACTACACCAGTACACAGCCAAATAAATATTAATGGATGTATGTGAGGCCTGGGATAGTAGGTATACCTGTCAGCTGTACAGACTGTTGCAGAATGTCCACAGTTGTGCCCCCTAGTTTTTGCACAGTTTAAAAAAAAAACATATATATCTGCTAAAGTTCTGACAAGTCATTAAAGATTGAGGTTAGAAAAATGACAGACATCTGAGTGTCACACATCATACCCATCATAAAACACATGTTGATGCAATTCCTGTGTCACAGACTGTATGCATGGACATATATTTAGCAAATACAGCTACTGCAGCTGTGGCTCAGTGGCTCAGTCTGTTAAATACCATGCATGGAGTACATCTTGCCACCCGCAGTCCTGTGTTCAAATCCAGTGTGTTGCACTTCAATTACATTCTTATCAATACAGTAAATAATGACTGAATCATGCAATTTTAACCAAAACAAGTTGCTGCTACTGAATTAACTGCTACACATGTTAACAAGTCAAATGACATATTTGTATAGCCTACCTATATGTCACCTACTACTCTCTGATTGGCACTGTTACATAACAGATGTACCTTAAGCACATGCCTCAACTGGACTGTTCTGGGTACCCTCACCCTGTCTCTGCTGTGACAGAGCTGACACTGCTCCCTCAGTGACACATACAGCTTGCTGTCCTCCATGTTCGCACTCCCCACTATGAGTCCTAGACAAAAAGCAGCAGCTGCAGACTGCAAAATATGCAGATGTATGTTATACTACCTGCTACAGACCTGCCATACCTCACAATCCCCTAGAACAATGGATCCACATGACACCCATACATAAAGGGGTGGGGGGCAAAGTTCAAGCGATAGGGACATGTGTCACAGTCTTCCCCTACAAACATACAGAGTTGATAGATCATCAGCTGCTGCAGCAGCATGCATATTCTGATGGGTATGACGTCTGACACCCACATGTCTCTTCCCCCTTATTGACCTCAACCCTTAATGTTGAACACTGATCTGCCAGATAATCATGAAGTCAATTGACAATGGCCAAACACAGCATGCAAAACTGTGGACATACCTCATAAAACTCAGCAGTGGACAGTATTAGTACCTACCCTGTGCAATGCTGTGGACTCCACACTTCAATAATGTCCATCTCACAGACTAAGAAAGAGGCTGAGACCTACATGAAGGGCTTAAATATTGCACTGTTGTGCTATGTCGTTGGCTAATGAAATCCAACACAGCTGTTCTGGATGCAATTAGCAAGTCTGAGCCATGGATTGGTGCACAGGCAATTACCTGTTACTGAGCATTAACTACAAAAGGCAAGCAACTGCCTATGGGAAACATGTCTGTAACTTGTTATATGAAGACAGACTGTGATTTACTAAGCATTACTCTTTAGGATTTCTTCACAAAAAGATTATGGTATACTCTACCAGGTATGTAATACAAGTCCCCATATGATGGGACACAGGTGGGAGTATGCAGTTATAGGGAATAGGGATTACAACAGTAAGCCTCTAGCACATATCTGAGAATGACATGTAGTTGATAGACTGCTGTCCAACAGCTACAGGCATGTCTCTCAACTATGACTGCTGTGAATTATATCACAGTTGTGGCCCTCTCACTACATCCTACACCAGTTGGCTCCTGTACAAATTCTACTGGATTATGTGGTAGAGATATTGTCAGCAAGTAAGGGTGACATAGCTGTCATATCACATGATGTACTGTCATTCAGCTCTTCTCAGTCTGTGAATGTCACACAGGAATAGTTCAGACATTGTAAAGGTGTCCATGACTGTCCCAGATGTACTCTGGCTAGGTCACAGTTTAGGCAACATTCATATGCCATTGCTTGAGAACTATGGCTAACTTACCTGGCAACCCCCTACAGCAGGAAGTCAGGTCATAGCCAGTATTACTGAAGGAACACAGGCCAAACCTCAGCAACAGAGTGTACATATTGGTCACACAAGGAAAGAGTATGACTAGAGTGACAGATATTACTATATTACTGTAGCATAACTGTTTTCTGAGGGTTCTGGCATGTGACAGCCAAATTCACCATATTCTGGGAACAACCATCAATTATTGGCCAACCACTTGCCAGACGTCCACAGGTGTCTGCCAAAAGGACCACATACATCAGGCACACATACACATTTGGCAAACATCTGTGTACTGGAGAGGTATGATGCCTACAGGGATGATAGACTACAGCAGGTTTGCATTGATGTCTGTCATTGTGGTACAGTGATGTTGCTGGACTGTCACCACATATATGTAATAACACACACCTATGTGTCTGACAGTGGCCGTATTACATAGTAGTGGGACTTTGCCCACAGGGGACACACCACAGTAGACAGCATTGATAGGTGTGGAGACATACAGCACAGTCTATGACAGCACACAGGGACATAACCAGTACTGCTATTATGTTGGTGATAGCAACATACATAGTGTTCTGATAGACTGTGGGGTATGGCATGGGAGGTAGCAGTGGATAGTGCAGGGCAATTTGGATCTGCAGGGTTTGTACATCGTGGATATCAATGTATCTGGTCCTGTGATGTGTTCCTTCTCTTGTAGTCTTTCAGAAAGGATGTATAGAAGGAGGCATCTGCCATTTTCATAGAGGCTGAAAATAATGTCATCCTGGATGTTCTCAGATTGCATTACAACATTCTGCTTTCCAGGACTCACCACAATCGTGACTAATCTGCAGCACTGTGGGCACCTCATCACAGCAGTCAACAATGCAGGGTTACAGGACAGGACCTACGAGCAGGTCCAACACTGGGCCACTGATATGGTCATGATGCATGGCAAAGGGCTGCTGCTGTGGCCAGGAACCATGTTGCCACTCATGGGTGGCCTGCAGTGGAACAACCACTCTTGGCCACAGAGGAATACCTGGCAAACCCGGGAACAACCACCAGCTCTCAAGCATCCATCACCCCATACATTGTGGAGGTGGGTGCCACAGTATCCACAGCAGCAAAGCATCCAGGTAAGCTTCCTGTATTCATCAGTGTAATACTGTATCAGCCATTGTCACAGTATCTGCATGCATGTACATGGGTGTCAGGTTTATCTGCATGGGGGGTTGGTTTGGTTTTAATCCACAGTTGTTCACACATACTCAAAATGTCAGCAATGTAGGCAGTATCACATTAGCTACTGTACATGTTGACATATGCACATATTACCCTTTAAAAATGCCACATTTGGTATTGCTGACAATACGCTTCCCTCACATTTCCAGTGGTATGTCAGGTGAGGCTGGAGTCCAAGGTTCTGTACCTGGTAAGTGTGCTACTTTTGCTGTATGAATCATATATAACCTATGAATGTTAACAGCTGACATTTTGCCCTAGGCACAACTGTTATGCTTAGCCAGAGTACAATACTTGTACATATGTTAAATTCTGGAGGGGTTAACTGACATTCATTGAATGGGTAATCAGAGTTTAGTATTTGCAGGAGCAGTAACACATATCCACTTATGTTTGAGAAGGTCTATGCAGTCTGCTATGCAGGATGCAATCACTCACAGATGCTTGTTCACACACAGTATGGAGATGGTACGCACCTGAGGCAGTGATACTAGGACTGGCATGGTATGCTCAAGGCAGGTGCACTCTGTTTTAGATGTAGGTCTATCACATTCACTGACAGATTCCTTATTGTACAGGTGTATAATACTGTCAACATTAACCACACATAGCTGAAATGCATGTTATAAAGGGCCTGTCTTGTCTGTATATGTTGTTGTCTGCTTGTATGTTGTGCATGGGATCGGAAATAAGATGTGGTATGTGTAACACAGTTGTGGCTCCTCACCTGTATGTGCATGGGTGTGGATTACCACACATAATAGTGCAGGTTGTAATGCACTTATTGTGCTTCTTCCTCATAGGTGACCATGGGGGGTTGAGTGTGTCCCCCTCACAACCTGAGGTCAGTGTCTCATCAGACTCTGATGATGATGGTGGCCATAGTGAAGCACAGGTGGGGTTGTTGGGGGCTGAATCTGTCCCATGGGTTGACATACAACTTCCTCCCTTATTGTCCATGCACACAGTCAGTATGTCTACACATACCCAGTCCCCTGCGGCCACAGATATAGGACAGTCAGAGTGTGATGGCATTGAACAGGAGAATGTGGCAACTATGGCATCAGTGAGTGTAGACACCAGCCATAGCCAGACAGCTGGCAAGGTCCCATACAGGCAGATTCACAGGGTGCTCAAAGGAGGACTGCTGCCCATCCACCACCTGTCACAGGTGTCACATCACAGGTCATTTAACACATGTTTCCATCTATCAATGTGGCACAGGCATGTTCTGAATGTTCTGAATGCAATACAGATGGATGCTCAGGATCATGGATTAATCACTGTCTGACATCCATGACTCCCTCCACCACATTGGTGATGGCATGCATAATTTCACTGATGTAGTGGACAGATGGTAGGGTGAGATATTGTCAGTCCTTGACCGCACATTGTCTGTGCTAGAACGTGTGATGGGAGTAGGGCATCAGCAACAATATCCACTGAGAGTCCAAGTGTCCATGTACACTCATGCTTCCATAGTGGCAGTACCTCCAAGAGGGACATGGCTCCAGCAGACACCAGTCACTGTTAGGCACTAGTACCACATCTGACCCTGGGCATGGTGGCATCAGTGCCACTCCTGGCAGAGCCAGTTCTCATGTTCATGGCAAGAAACTGTGAAGTGTCCAGTCTGCCACGTACTGTCCACAGCAGTCCAACATACCCAAATGTAGGACTAGCATATGGCTTGACTGTGTATGCGCACACACAGAAACATCCCAGTTACATGCAGGTCACCAACAGACTCATGGCACCTCTCCATAGCCCAGCTGACCAGCACACCTTCCTGCCTCACACGCATTATGGCAACTGTTTGGCACAGCCTAGGTCTCTGGCACATCCACACCACACCCTGTGCATGTGATAATACCTGCGCCACATCCCTGCCATCCATACCATAGATACAGGGACATGAAAATGTATCTGATGCAGAGGGTGAATATATTGCATTACATGACATTTTGTAGTGTGGTTGTGTTATGCCATGATGGGTGTTGTATGCTGGCATGTGTCATGAGTACACATCAAAGTGTTTCTACTTTTGTTGCATGATATTAGATTGGCAGTAGTGTTGCAGACTGACAGTGTCTCTCAGAACATTGTATGATTCTGTTCCAGGGGTCTGACTGGCTATGCCGTGGAGACTTGGCGGCAATACTGTAGCTCAGGATAGCATGGCAGCAAAGCAGAAATATGACATCAGCAAGGTACAGCTGTATATGTGCATGGTTACCTAGGTGCGTATGTGTAGAACAGTGTGTTAGGGACAATGGGGGTGGAGAGCATAATCCTGCATGCATACCCCATGACAAGGCAGGTTATCCTTGATATGTGTCACCTCGGTCTTTTGTACCTACAATTGTAGGTGGTGGTGGATAGCATTTATGCCTAGGCAGATGTTGGCTATTTAGGACCAGCAGCTGCTCACAAGGCCTTGAAATGTATAACCATTGCATACAGATAGATGAGACAGGCACACTGCTGCAAGGGGATATATTTACACACACACACACACACACACACACACACACACACACACACACACACACACACACACACACACACACACACACACACACAGTTGCCCTTATTGACATTAGAACCCCTCCCTATCTAGTAGTATACACTATAGCACTAAGCACTTCTTGCATGCACCACAGAGTTTATCTGCTATGATATTGACAGCCAGTGCTGTTAAGGTGGATAACATCAGCAGCTGTTGACAGAGAGGCCAATGTCGTGGAGGATGCTAGTCACAGGGCCATAAAATGATTGACCATTACACAGACATAGGCCTGATGGGCATGCCGCTATTTCTGTATGGAAAATATCTACATACACATACAAGGTGGCTGATGTGAGAGTAGAACTCCTACTTACCTACTATTACATACTACATCTCACAGTATAATTGCATGCGCCACATGTTACATTTGCTGTACATGTGGCTGCAGCCACAATACTTCTAGCCTATACAAAGTGGTCTTTTGTTACACAGCCTGTGTGGCCTGCAGAATGAACTTGCTTTATGGTGTGATTGTATCTAGTGTCGAAGTAGTGGGGTACCTAATACCCCTGCTATGTGTTTACAGGTACCAGTATTGACAATTCTGGCTGTTTGCAATTTGTTAGGTGGAGAATTGCTTAGTGGCAATATGGCTTGATCAAGTCCTACATTGCAGCCATTCCACATTGCAACACCTGTTCACCATTGTCTGCCTACAGTGTGAGATTCCACAGGCACAGGGTTCTGTGGTTGGGTGGTTTATGTCATTATGTGGCTGTGATCTTTTACCATCGGACAACAGTTGTGTCTGTAGGTGCAGTTAACCCCAACATTCTTCATTCAGGTGTGGACAGTCGTAACATCCTCACACATATATACACATGTATATATATATATATATATATATATATATATATATATATATATATATACATATCTCACAGGGATGTCAACTTAGATGTAGCTGTGTGTGTGCATTATGTAACTGTGTTATACAAATATATGTGGAGGGTGTACATCACTCTACACCTTTACATAGCTATATAGATATCTATTCATGCCTACACATATAAATATATATTATATATATATATATATATATATATATATATATATATATATATATATATCTTTATGTCTCTCTCTATATATATATATATATATATATGTATATATATGTGTGCTACATACTGATAGATAATGGTAATCATGTTTGAGTGGCATAAGGAGAGACAGATATGTATATATAGCTGCCTGTATGCACAGAGATATTTTCACATCTCAGTTCTTTAGGCAGATGAGGCATCAGACATGGGCTGAAATTAGCTAGGTGTAGGAGCATGACCAGTGTGACTGTCAGTACTTACAAGGTAACTCCAGGCCAGACCTACCTGTACTCCAGTCCGGGATATTGTGTGCTACAACCATTTGGCTGCTGCACCTGATTCAGTAGTCCAGCACCTCCCTGAGATTATGTCTAATGGTTTCGCCGGCTGTGTGCTGAACATACTATATGACTCATACCTAGCAACTGTACAGCAACTGTAATAGACTGTACAGAGTTTTGCATCATATGTATGGTACGTTTTACATAGCATTGTGATTTTCTGGTACATCAGTGACAAATCATTGTAGATTGACATTAGGAACTGATGACAGACATTAGATTTACTGGCTCCATGCACATCAGGGAACCCATGCTACTGCACGACCTGTTAGTCTCTGCACTTTCTACATTTGTCTGGCCACTAGTTAATTCTTCTCCTTATATTTGGGCCTTTGTCCCGCTCCTGTTCTTGGCTTTGTCCATATTTCCAGCTCTAAGTAGTTGTAGGTATGCTGTGACTGGGGTACATGATGTAACACCACACACAGGGTGACAATCTTCACACTTCTGACTGTACATGTTTTGCAGGATGTCCAGCATTCCTCCCCATATGTCTGCTTTGATCCTCAGACAGTTGTGTTTTTCTGGTAATATACTACTAAATGGTGCCCACTAAATTGTTGTCCGTACTGAAACATGTTATGCAATGGCCTTTACAACCTGCTGCTACTCTGATTTGTTAGAAACTGCTGTTATACTAGCCACCTACTAGGTTATTCAGAGCATGTATAACATCTGTAGGTTTGGCCTCTGTCCCTCCATTGTCTCTGGCTTTGTACAGCTTTCTTGCAGTAGCAGATTGTGACATATTGACAGTCTGTGGGACTCCTACCATAGGAGTACATCACATGCCAAACTGTAGGTGTATCCAGCTCTGAACCATGAGCACAATCATCCATGCTAATGTACTTAGCCCACTGAGTCACAACAGCCACCAGAAAGTGAAGTTTAAGTCCTAACTCTATCAATAGCAGACAGACATATACACTTTGACTCCTGTATATTGTGGAAAATAAAGCATGCAGCCAGGTTGTTTGGAACATCCCTGGGATTGTGTGGTCTGCTGTTATATCCTTGCAAACATACTCTGTTACTGCAGTTGTATGTGAACACTGATGTGTTGGTGGTAGGGGACGTCTAGCATTGAGAGTCATGCGTCTTTCCTATGACCCTGCTGTTTGGCATTTCCTTTACATACTGCAGTGGATTTTGCTGCCTTGTGGCCTGCTGCATATTATAGGGCAGTCCCTATTGGACAGAGTACCTGTTGTCCCACACAGCTGCTTGTTCTCTGGAAGTAGCCCAGTTGCCAACTCTATTCCCTTGCATAAATGGAACAGGTCCATACATATGCTACCATAGTCTAGTACCCTGTACATTTGTTGTAAAGGAGAGTGACTTACCTTGTGCATGAAGCAGTTGATATGCCTGTGTTTCAGGGTCAACTCTATCTGATGCATGCAGTACACAGACAATACATGGTACAGTACAGATTGTGTGGTGTGGCTGGCATCCTTTTTACTATGTATGCGGAGTAAGGAGTCAGTCCCTAGGACCCTACATTGTCAGTGCATGTGCTATGCGTTGCCTCTTTGTCAAGGCCAGGGCATACTGAGCATGCCTACATCTGCCTACAGGGACAGCCTCAGGGGGGTTCCTCCTCCAAGTCCCCATGTAGGTGTGGCTGTGGTGACCTTGGCACTGGTGGGGGGCTGTGTGTCCCTTCCCTGTGATGATTCTGCAGGATCATATTGTGTAGCATGGCACATACTGTGAACATCTGTACACATGTGGCTGGAGAGTACTGCAGAGCTCCATCAGATATCATGAGGTATCAAAATCGTGGCTTAAGCAGCTGAAAAGCACACTCAATGGTGTTCCTAGTTTGTGTGTGTGCCTCATTATGGCATTCTTTGGTAGGTGTGTGCGTGCATTTCTGATGGGTGTCATCCTCCACTGTTCCAGTGCATAGCCAGCATCTTCCACTAGATTGCCACACTAATGTCCCCCTTGGCAAACATTTGGTACAGCTGAGATGTGTGCCAGATATGGGAGTCATGATAACTGCCAGGGCTTCCAGCACACACTCATGATTATGCCCTTGGCATTGTACACAACCTGGCAGTTGATGGACTGATACCCCTTGTGGTTTATGTAGGCTCTAACCTCCTCACTGGGCTTTGCTTTAATGTGTACATAAGTAAAGTCTATGGCACCCAGTGCCTCAGGGTAGTGTGCTACATGGTAGAAGAATTGCATACTGTTGGCCCACTCCTCAGGGGTGTGGGGTAAGTAAATGTGCTTACTGGCATGTGTTTGCATAGCATACAGGAACTGGTGGAGTAGCCTGGATGCAGATGCCTGTGAGACCTCCATCCTGTCCCCAGATGGTCTTTGAAAAGAGCCTCTAGCTAATATTCTAAGGGTTACACATACCTTTGTCTCCACTGGGATGCGTTCCCCTCTGTTGGCTCTGGGTCTGAGTTGAGGGCGACAAAGCTCAGTGAGTTCTTGTGCTATGTCCCTGTTCACCTTGTAGCACTCTACAATCTCCAGGTCATGTAGCACCTGTAAGGTTACCCTGGACCTAAACACTCTTCTCCTTCTCAGTCTAGGCCTATTTTCAGTGGCAGCATCAGCATTGACCTCAGCCTCTAACACATACAGATATAACAGAGCAGCAGCAGCCCCTCTCATTCTGTCAGTTAAAATTCTCAACTTTGTACTCCAGTGGTACACAGTGTGGGAGAAAAATCAGATTGTAGGGTATATGCAAACTTTATAGTGCTCTGCCGCAGATTCAGCCTTTGTGATTGGCTTACTATGATGCATTTCACCTGCCAAGTACATTACTGAGGGGTTTGAATGGGCCAGTGTAAGTGGAACAGGGATCATTAGTATTTTCTGCATGATTGGTTTTCCCAGTCAATTTACTTTTTTTTTTTTTTAAACTACCATCCCTGCTAAGCACTGCTGGTTGGCGCACAAACCCGCACCTCAGGGATAAACAATGCTGAGCAGTTGGGACACACATCCCATGCACGTGCATGCATAGCATAACTGAAACCAGCTAAAACATGTGCCCCGTAGCTAAACACAGCTTAGTAGTACTGGACACACACACCCCTGCTTAGCTGAGTGGCACCCCACACAAATGGATGCCACTGAGCTCCAATCAGCTTAAACATATAGTGACACACCCCTTTTGATGTCAGCTAGTGCTTCTGTAGCACCAACACAGTTCTGGTGCTACACAAATTTTTATCTGCGGGCAGAATAGATGATTTTTGCTATTCAGTAACTCCAGCTCATTTGCATACAGTTCTGTGCACACAGCCTGGATACTTCACTATTCCAGGGCCTGTCTCCTTAGCAACCACTGAAATCTACCATTTTGCATACTCCGTGCAGGGTCCTATAATGCATTATCCTCACATATTTCTTATTTTTAGTTTTTAAACTTTTAAATATATTTTTTTGCATAACAGCACATGTATGCATTGTCGTGCACTGTGCAAACGTAATATGAGTATTTTAAAAAAAAAAATATTACATTATTTTGCATAAAGTTTTGGACACACAGGGCATAGTTTTGCACAAAACTATGCCTATTATGCAATTCCTGACCTTCTAAATGGGCTTTTACAGCCCCTGCTCCATTTTTATTTTTTTGTATATGTGTATTTTCTGTGTACACTTCGGACACCAACAGGGGGTCTGCACGACTGCCTATCTGCTTGCTGGATCACTTCAGCACCCTCATTTGCATGTAATTCACCTGCTCATGAAGTGATTTGCATGCCACGGACACTTCTGTGTCTGCAAGCTCATGCATGCCCCTCTGCTCTGTTTATTGGATTGTACAGAGCCTTACTTCCATGTAAGCTCCATGCTACTATGCTTACATGGGAAATCCATCCATGTAGGCTTTATTGAATTCCCCTCTATATTTATTTTACAATTCTCATGATGTGTCATTTACATACAATGTGATTTACTTATTCTGGGTAATCCTCACAAATGTTCTAAGTGATGTTTTTGTATCCTGAACTAGGCTATCCATATATTTATCACAGTGACCAGAGTGAGAGAGAGAAAGAAAATATGAAAGAATGTCCCTGATTACAAGTCTGGTTGCTTGATAAAGCTAGCATAAAAACTAACTATATTAACTAATGCAGTCTCTGAGTTTATTTCCCATATTATAATATAAACTTTGAAATACTCTTGAACATTTTATAAGCCCTCATAACAGATTGGTACTTAAAGTTTTGCATTGAATAAGATGACAGAATGTCTGTATGGCAGTACAAGGATCCCAGAAATTTTAGGTATACTTTACTTCCATCTATGTTGATTTAAAACTATAAATATAAAATATTATACAATGACTGACTATTAACATTCAAAAATAAGCATACAGATTTATCAACCCAGTTAGCATGCCCATTGTAAATCAAGCATATACTAATGGAAAAAAGTCCAGTCGCCCAGAATTTCTTCTATTAATATATACTACAGAAACTCTATCCCCAGGATTCATGAAGCTTGCGTCAGGCGCAGGAGTAGAGTCAGCGATCTAATGCCAAATATGGCCACCAAGCGATCCAGGTACAAGTTGTTTCCACGTGCACTACCAGCATACGCCAGAGCTGCGCAGCTCCCGGTGCATGTATGCTAATTACCCCATGCGCAGCAGTGTAGCATGCAAATGAAGGTATATAGCGATTCATGAAGTGGTGCAAGCATAGCGTAAGCATGCAGAAATGTAAACCAAAAAAAAAGGTTTACATTTTTTCAAACATAAAATCGAAGCCATGAAAGCAGACCAAACTTATGTGCATCAGTGCACAAACGGGATCACAATGAAAATATATTTAGATGTCATAAAACTGCAATGTAACACCATTCATGAATTCTCCATAATAGTCAATGGCACGCATGCTACACTACAACCATGGCTCAAGGGTTGCTAAGGGTCTGTGACAGTGTTCTGTGTGGTAACTAGGAATTAGTAGTCAATGCCATGAAAATGAGTCAAGTAATACTGAATCACAAAATCCCCACCAGCGTAAGGATGTACCACACAGCATAGCAGTACAACACCGAGGTGTGGCCTGGAGATAAACATGACATCAAGAGAGGGGTGCGCCACCTTAGCTGTAAGCACATTAGAGCATTGCTAATCCGGGTTGCCTGTTGCTAAGCAAAGCCGCAGGATAGGGGTGTGGAAGTAGCCATAGCTTTGCTTAGCTGACAGCACACAAGGTAACTGAAAGTGCATGTGAATGTGGATGAAAATGTGCTCGAAACCCGGTAAACGGCTGTGCGCAGCACGCACCATAGCTGAAACAGGAAGGATATGGGAAGACAATAAGGAAATGCTGCAGCATGGTAATTGGAGTACAAATGAGTAATTAACACCTAGGAACTCACAGTGGGCCATTGTCAACAGCTAACAAAGCTGCTAGTAGCTACCTGCAGAACAGGAAAGGGGAAGTGCCGTACTGCAAAAAAAAGAGAACTGTCACAGCAGAACAAAGCAAACTTGCAGTAGCTCAGCTACATAACACATTTCGCAACACAATCCTGGGTTGGGAAAGTACAAAACAAGAAAGCCGGCAGCTGGATGCATTCCTGACAATGGGAAGGGAATCGGGTTGAAAAGTGAAGTAAAGGGCAATAGATGAATCACAGCAGCTAAGCGTAAGTCAACACCAAAGGCCCCACAATACAGTACCTGCTGTAAAACCCATAATTAAGATACCCTGCAGCTGGAATTGCACATACACACCCAATTACACCAGCATCATCCATTGTACAATAGTATAAGGTGTGAAAGCCCCACACACACACTTGTGTATTCCCCGACACTCTGCACCATTGGTGTATACAGATGGGGAACTTTTAATATGCACATGTTAGGAGCTACCATAGCTTTGATTCACCAGCATGTGTTGGAGACTGACGGTGGTGTGGAGGATGATGCTGATAACCATCTCAGGCACCAGAGGAGAAGAAGAGTGTTCAGACCCAGGGTAAGCTACCAGGGGCTACATGATCTGGAGATAATAGAGCATTACAGGGTGGGCAGGGACACCATACAGCAACTTGTTGAACTGTGCCGGCCATGCCTTAGAGCCAGAAATAACAGAGGGGAACCCATCCCAGTGGACTTGAAGGTATGTGTAAGCTTGAGAATACTAGCCACAGGTACCTTTTAAAGGCCAACTGGGGATATCATGGGGATCTCACAGGCATCAGCATCCAGGGTACTCCAGCAGTTCCTGGATGCCATGTTACCACATACCAATGAGTACATATACTTCCCCCGAATGCAGGATGAGTTGGCCAGCAATATGCCTCTCTTCCACCGTGTGGCAGACTACCCGGAGGTACTGGGTGCAATAGACTGCATGCACATACACATCAAGAAACCACCCGGTGAGTAGGGTAGGTGCTACATAAACCACAAGGGATACCCCTCCATCAACTGCCAGGTCATGTGCAATGCCCAGGGCATCATCATGGATGTATGTGCTGGCAGCCCTGGAAGCTATCATGCCTCCCATATCTGGCATGCCTCACAGCTGTATCAGTTATTTGCCAAGGGGGACATCCCATATGGCTACCTGGTGGGGGATGCTGTCTATGCACTGGACCGTGGATGATGACTCCCATCAGAAATGCACACACAGCCACGCAAGAACGCCATAATGAGGCATGCACAAAAACCAGAATTATCATAGAGCACGTGTTTAGGATGCTGAAATCACGGTTCCGTTGTTTGGACATATCTGGTGGAGCCTTGCGCTACTCTCCAGGCATGTGTGCCCACATCTTCATAGTATGTGCCATGCTACACAATATGATCCTGTGGAAACAGCTGCAGCAGGAACAGAATGGTGAAGGCCCTTACAGCCCAACACCATTGCCAAGGGCCCCACAGGCACAGAGGGACTCAGACCATGAACACCCTGTGCCAGCCCCAGTAGGCAGACAGAGGCATGCCCAGTATGCCCATGCCTTGTCAAAGAGGGAACATATAGCACACACACACTGACAGTGTAGGCACCTATGGACTGACACCCTTCTCCACCTCACACACAGCAAACATGGATGGCACACACACGACCACCTGTAAATTGTCATGTATAGGTGGTCTACTGTGTGCATCCTACATAGGCAGCCCTCAACTATTGTACACACAACTGCCATTGGCACAAGGTAAGTCAATACCTGAACAGTAAATTAAGTGATCAGCATGTGTCCATACTGTATATACAGGTTCATAGATACATAGGTAGGTACATGCCTAACTGCCTGAGGCCAGTCATATGCATAGCCAAAAAGTGTCTACTGTCACCACCCCAATGATTAACTAACTGTCCCTCTGTGGAGCAGAGCCAATTGCGGGATCCCTGGGGTGTATCCACTATTCCCCACCCACTCTGCAAGGATTCCCTGGAGTGTTAGTGAGGGGTTTCGTATAATGTAATCAGGGATATAGTTCCAAATAATTGGGAGTACCCGTGACAGGAATCTGTCACTCCAGCATCTTCCAGTTATGGTTGTGGCAAGGTGTAGCTCATTACAGTGTGTGGCTCACTGTGACATGGATGCCCATAGGTGGAGCATATCTGTTAAGCCTGACTTGGTCACTGCTTTGTTGGCCAGCAAATATCATCCCCGAGTAAACGAGATGCCACTGAGTAATGCATGAGTTTATGCAGTCTGGCAGTGTAGGACATATGTCTGAGGGCATTATCCCTCTATGCAAGGTACGTTTGTGGCCCTTCCAGCTGTCAGATGTGTCTTCTGAAGTACATCCAAAATGGGTTATCATACTCAATGATGGGATTGATGACTGATGAGTAAAGGGGCATAATAACCTAAGTTTGTTTAGATGTGAACCCTTAAGTAATCAGATGGCCTACATAGATGGATGTCCTAACTATTTCGCACATATGACTGTCAAAGGAGAGATCACTATGTAATGTAGTCCCCACATACTCATTACATCGTCTGAATTATACTGTCTGCCACTCATGTGTTAATATGTGTGTGTGTAGTTTCCCAAAATGGAATGACCATGCAGTATGTGGCCTTTAGCTGGAGGCCATCATTCTGACACCCTGTGTTGGTCTATGTGAGGCCTCTTGAAGAATGTATCTGACAGCTGGACTGTCAGTTATGGCTCCCAGTTTGCAGTAATCACAAACCATGGCCTGCTGTAGTCCACCTGTGTTAGTCTGTACCTCTGAGAAGTATATGGCAAACAGTAGGGGTCCCAGGACTGAGTCCTGTGGGACACCAGTTGTAACTGGTCAAGAGTTGGGCCCACAGGCTGCTAGGCTTAACATGTGGTTCTGTGTGTAAGCCTGTTGGCAAACCAACCTGTGATGTATGGGTGCATGTACTGGCTGGTGAGTGTAGAAATAATACCTGAGTGGGGAATGGTGTCAAAACCATTGGCGAGGTCCAGGTAGTATGTGTGAACTACCACACCCCACACCTAAAGTCTAGGTGGCTGTAAGATGTCAAACTGGTTCAGTAGGCATGATCTGCACTCAATCAAGGTGACCTGGGTTGGGTCAAGTGTCTGGAGGTTACCATTGCCTATGTTCATGAGTGCCATGAGGATGTGCTCCATAGCCATGCAGATCAGGCTACTCAGGCCTATAGGGTGGTAGCTACCATGGTCAGTTGTGTCGCCACCTTGTGGAGTGTAACAGCTGTTGCCATGCACCAGTGAATGGCCATGTAGCCTGTGTAGAGGCTGATGTTGAATTGCTATATTAGGCGGGGGGCCACTTTGTCTTGTAGTGTCTGCAGGATGCAGTCTGGGACACCATATGCCTCCATTGATGCTCTGTCATGCTATTTAAAAGGGCCATTACCACCTGTATGTCACAGATGTCTGAGATACTGTACATTTTGGGTATTGTTGTGGGTGCAGTAGGGGGTGAAGCTTGCTCTGAATGTATCATCAAGTGTGGTGGTGATATCAGTAGGGTCAGTATATTCAGTGCAATATTGCACCAGCACAGAGCAAATATGTGTGTTACTGCTTACTTCCTTGACATAGCCAAAGAAGCCTTTGTGGTCATATTCTGAATCCATGCCTATTTACCTGTGGATGTCAGCCTTGAATGATTACACGAGTAACATAAGTATCTTGCTAATACTGTTCACGGACGTCTGCATGTCTTGGGATTTGCTGTTGTTCTGGACTACTGTACTACTTCTGTTGTATAGCCTGTATAATGCAGGGGTTCAGCAGACTGGTGTCCTTGTGTAGGAGTAGCTAGTCCTGGTTTACCATTGATGGCATGACCCATACATCTTTTAGGTGCTTATAGAGTGCATTCGTAATTCTGTCTGTATCTTGAGCAGTGTTATCCCTGAGCATGAGGGCTGTGAACCCTCCCACCTCTATCCTTAGTACTGTGGATTTAGCTGAAGGAAAGGTATTCACTGTGTGTTTCTTGGATGGGGGAGATGGTTGGGAGTAGAAATCATCAGTGAATAGTTCATGGTCAGACCTAAACAGTGACCAGTTTACCTCTGCTGTAGTGCACCTGTTGCACATGTCAGTGATTGCCACTTCTAGTATGTTTTCACCTCTTGTTAGTCTGTCTACCAACTGATACAGGCCATATGAAGTGATAAATCCCAGGAAGTGCTGGGCCTGGAAGTGAATACTCAAGTAGATTATCCAGTTAAGTGTAGGGTAGACAACACTGATCAATAACAGGGAGTCTGGTAGGACTGTCATGTTTACCACTGTCTCCAGATAGTTTTAGTGGTGCTCCTGGGTCATGGAGGGTTATCTGTAGCTGCTCACAGTTTGCATTGCAGTCGTGGCTGATGTTAGCTGCAAATGGATGATCACAGAGGTATCATGCTTCTCCACTACCTTGGAGGTGTAGGTATCCCCAATGAATATGGATACACCCCCTCCATGTCTGTGCCAGTCCATGTACAGTGGCTGAAATGTGTGTTATGGGTTGTAGTCTGGTAGTGCCGGTGTGCTCATAGGAGCTTTATGCAGGTCCCAGTCACAGAACAGATGTAGATGTTGTCCATACTGAGGGGTGCTGTGAGTATGTGCATGTTGTGAGTACTACCCCTGGCGTTGAGTAGCCTAAGCCTCATTTGTTCCACTATTGTGCAGTTCATGGAAGTGAGATCCACCTCTGAGACCTGCCTAAAAAATGGCACCATGGGTGCACCAATAGCCTTGGACAGCATTCCTAAGCCTTAGGCTGACACATGCACGTTGGTATGGCATTGTTGCAGGCATGCATCCCATCTGTGCTTGTGTCCCATCTTTCCTGTAGGTAGCCTACTGGTAAGCAATACAAAGCCTGAAACCTATAGATGTCCACTAGCTTCCAAGATAGGCTTTTGGTGTGATTATGTATCAGTAGTCTGTATGCTATTGCTGTACTTAACTGTTGTCTGACTACATGGTGAATCTACACGGTACATTGTGATTAGAAAACTCTGTTTAATCACATATGATGTTTGAGATGGCCTGCACTGTAGAGGTTCACAGATAGGTAGTAGGTTATCTGTCCAAGGGCATTTAGAAGCATAACTATAGTGTGGTGGCTTTACCTGCACCATTGATGAAGTAACTGAGCCTCTGTCAAGCATAGCCAATGAAGTGATTCCAGGCAGAGTTGCTGGAAGCTGTTGAAGACTGGTGTGCTGTAGGGTGATAGGGGCACATAGTGATCCAAAAGGGCATGTTAACATGACAAACCAACAGCATTCAATTTCCCCAACAGGTCTTGCAGCTGTGGAAATGGAGTGGCTCCCCCACACTCTGGCTGTATGTGTCTGGGACACATGATCCCAGGGGTGTTTATACTGTTGGCCAGTCACACATCAAGGCTTCCCCTGAAGTGTGTCAGTGAGTGGCTATGCCAAATGTAGTTAGGATGTTAATGTATAGTCTCCCAATTCATGTGTCATGTCGGTATTTCGAGAAGCTCACTTGATGTGGGTGGCTCCGTCTGTTGTGTAGCCAAGCTTACACATAGGATTCATGGACATAGGAAATAGGCAGAAGGAACATCAATGTCAATAGTGTAATGGCTACAACATTTGCATAATATCTGTGCAGTCCTGGTTCAAATCCCAATAAAGTCAGAGATGATTTACATGTTACATAGTATACCTTAACCACAGCTTGCATATATAGGTAGTATTCCACAGAATAATAAACATTTGGAACACACAACTGCTGAAATGTGCGTTAATCACCCTTGCACTACCAGTGCCTGCTCTGAGGGGTAAAATTACCACTGCCAGGATTAGAACACGCAACCATGTACACAAGCTTCACAATAACCTACCACTAAGCTAACTGAGATGTACCAACAGCAGTTGTGTATACTGACAGGTTAAAACACGGGTAGGAATGTGTGGAAATAGGACAAACGGGCATGTACCCAATGAAAGGTGTATGCTATATAATCTATATATATATATATATATATATATATATATATATATATATAGAGAGAGAGAGAGAGAGAAAGGGAAAGAGAGATATATATGTCGATATATGGAGATATACATATATATGTAGATATATAGATAGGTTAACAACATCTACATAACCATGGAGGTACATATAAATGGGATACCTACCAAATACCGACTGCTTGACATACCGACACAGGTAATCATGAGGCTTAAAGTCCGAAAGACCACAGTACTGAAACACCAGAAACGTGAGGTTTAAAATCCCGATGTTAAGGGAACTTTAGTCAGTGATTCTGGTGTTGCGGTTCAGGTAGGTTACTGTGTGTAAGTGTGTTTCTGAGGGCTGTAGTGTGTGTAAGTGTGCGTTCTGAGTGTGGTGGGTGTTCCTGGGGTACTGTAATGTGTGGGTGTGGGTTTGCTTTGTGCGTCTGTTTGTGCGATCTAGGAGGTAGAATATTAAAGTAGGGGGGGTGTGGGGGGGTGAAGCCACCCACATGGGGGGTGTAGGGGGGCTTGCCCACCTGCTCATGTGTAATGTAGGATGGTTTGTTTGGATGTGGTGGGTAGCAGTGTGTCTGTGCATGAGTGTGTGTGTTCCATGTTTGTGTTACTTTCGCGAGTTAGACTGTCACTGATGGTAATGTGGGGTATGGGAGTCTGGGCCCAGTACTGTGGGTGTCGGAATTTTGTGCATTCGGGATTCCATAGGTATCCCATATACAGCAGTTGAATTGTTCATATATGAGTATAACATGGATCATAGCAATCACACATTCCGCCACGACCAAACTTTATGAACAAAGGATATGGACAGTATATGCCTATACACTATTACAAATATGTGCTATGGATATTAGCCAGTGATAGGGTTACCACCTGTCCCACTTTACGAGGGACAGTCCCTCTTTAAGCGGTTGTGTCCTGACCAAAAATATTAAATGTGGCAAATGTCCTAAGATTGTAGGACATAATTATGTTTCATATGTAATGTAATAGTTGCATCCAATAGTTCTTTCTGTATCTAAAATACCTACATGTTACAAGAAACAGGATAAGCAACTAAACTGCTACAAGAATAAGCTTATATTTCAGCAAAAAAGGAAAGTTCTATCCCTTGTACTGACCATGGGTTGGTGTCGGCCTGTAAAATCTGATGTGTGTCCCAAAAATGTCCTACTATGGCCATTTGAAAAGGTGGCAACCCTAGCTAAAGAGGGTCAGTCACCAACACAACTCCAATGACTGTAAATACCTATCACAGAAATACACAGGTTTTATGTAGTAACACTTTATTGCATTCTGATGTAATTGCTGAAAGGATTCAAGGACTAACATCACCTGCATGCTATATAGGAACCAATTAACAGTGCCTTAATGAATCAGCCTGCAATTACCATAGTATTAGTCCACTAAAGGATAAGTATTCAAATAGGGAAGGAACCCTCATGCACATATCGATTATGTATAAAAGCAGTTTCTACACACCTGCATCTGCTATGTACACCCACCAACATCACCCCCACACCCAAAAAAATTACAATACAAACTGTAATAACATCACAAATCATTCACTCACTGTACGACATCTGCAGAAGCCTTAACATACCTTGTCAGAGACACACTAACATGGCCCTATGTGAAATAGTTGCTGTTATACAATGGAACAGCTGCTGATGTTATAGGGTTTGTTTGCACTAATCCCGTTTCAGAGGGTTGTGTGTACACCGGGAAGTGTTACCAATTACTGATTAACAGCACAGTATGATACACATGTACACCAAACCAAGGATGTCTGATGAGCACATTGTAAGCCACCTAACATTTCATTCATAGCCATACAGCCTTGAGCTGTCCAAACATCCTTGCCAGACTGAAACATCTGCAGAAGTATCAGGTACAAACAAACCCTGCATAAGTAGCAATGTTCTGAAATATAACAGCTGTACTCACATGTAGAACAACATCTTCTAGCCATTACACACAATCCACGGGAGTCATGAAGCTAATATATCTCTGTCTGTCTCCATATAGCTGTTGAAATACATCACAAACAACACATCCAGGCTATCTTCCTCGAAAGTAAGGCAAAGGGACAATGCCTAAGTGGAGTACTCTATTATACATCACTGTTGCCATGGTATTGGCTAATGGAGTAGCTGCACAGCTGATGTGCATCTAATTAACTACTTTGGAACACCAATTGGTGGTCAGGATAGCACGTTACCGATATTTAACTATAAAAGGATGTCTTATCACACATTCAAACCATCTGTATATACCAGCAGAACATTACAAAGAAGATTGAATCACAAACTGAAAAGGATTGAAATAACAGTCAACGATGCCTCGGGCTACTAATAAGGTATGTAGAACACTCAGTATGTCTGTGTATGTAGTACCTGTTCTGTAATATTTAAAGTGTACACAATGCATATAGTGGAAACAGTTATCTTGTAGTGATGTATTGTTGAGCATAGTAATGCTTGTAGTATTTATGTGTGTACTGCTGTAGGTCACAAGGCAAACACTGCATACACCACAAGGGATTGCTATATAAGAGTTTTGAACCCAACTAATCCTCACCAGCTGCTGCCAGTGGCAGGGTTGGTCCAACAAGTATGTGCTATAACAGGGGATAGTATATGTTGATATATTGTAACAGTATGTATATGTATGGATGTATTACTGAGAGTAACATGTCGAAGGTTGGCCTACTGTGCAATTATGATATGCACTGTGGGATATTGTGCCAATAACTGCGTAATGTACAGTACTGTAGGCAGGTATGTATTACAAGTTACATAGCATTACTGTTAAGTTAGGCAAATATTAGTTATGTCTATTGGCATTTACAATACACAATAACAGGATACATATGACTTGTAGTCACCCGACAATTTAACAGCATGGTAGCAAAGTACAATGGAAGAGCTAGTTAATTATCCATGTACATAAGACATGTAATAAGTTCAAAGGTAGGTACTAGGCTGTCTGCCCACGGGTATTTATAAGCCTAGCTAGAGTGTGTTAGCTTCCACCACTCCCTTAGGTTAGTTCCCTGTGCCTCTGAATGCCAGAGCCATTAGTTCCCTGTGCCTCTGTCTAGCAGAGCCACTGCAGTGATCCCCGGGGTACATGTCTGTCTCCCATCCACCCATCAAGGTTTCTCTTGAAGAGTGCTAGTGAGGGGCCCTGCCTGATGTACATTGGAATCATGTTCCAAAGCATGAGGAGTCTCTGGGTCAGAGATCTATCCGTCCAGCATGTCCTAGTCATCATTGTGGTTAGGTGCATATCCCTAGAGCTTGTGGCTCTCAGGGGCTTCTGTTTAGGTGGACCATATCCAGCAATACTGGACTTGACATAGGCCTTGTATGTCAAGTAGAGATCATCTGTGAGTACGCAGTATGCAACCGAGTACAGCTGGGATTTCTTTAGTTGGGCTGCATAGGTCATCTGTTTGAGGTCAGTAATCCTCTTGGTGTGGTATTGTTGTGGTTTTCCAAACTGTTGCAGTTGTCTTATAAGGTACATCCCAAATGGGGTGTTGTATCCTTCAATGGGTCTAATAAGTCATGAGTAGAGAGGCACAATGGCCTCCTTTGTTCTGGTTGCAAACCCATTAGAGATTAGGGTGGCCACGTAGAAGGATATTTTAACCACCTTGGCATTATGGTTATCGAAGGAGAGATTGCTATCTACTGGGGTTCCCAGATCCCTTATTACCTTTTCTGTATATAGGGTACTAGCACCTATGTGGTAGTCTGTGGTTAATTAGTTTTATCCAAAGGGGATGACTATGCACTTTGTGGCATTCAGCTTGAGGCCATGATATTGACACCAGATATCCATCTCAGTGCGACCCTTCCGGAGGGTGTCTGTATCAGCTGGGGAAACAATAATGGCCTCTAGTTTGCAGTTGTCTGCAAACCTTTTCAGCCAAAGCCCTCCTATGCTTGCCTGTACCTCAGAGAAGTATATACCAGACATGAGGGGTCCTAGGACTGAGCCCTGGGGGATGCCACTTGTAACTGGTCTACAGTCGGTCCTAGGGTATGCAACTCCCACTGTGTGGGTTCTGTCCGTGAGCCACTTTGCAAGCCATCTCATGACATAGGGGTTAATGTTCAGGTGGATGGGTATGTCGATAATACCAGAATGGGGAATGGTGTTGAAAGCCTTTGAGAGATCACGGTTGGCTGTGTGGACCTCCTTACCCTCATCTAATGCCTTGGTAACCGTCTCAAAGAAATCCACCAGGTTTAGGAGACATAGTCTGCTCTTAACAAAGGCAAACTGGGAGGGGTCAAAGGTTTGGAGGTACCCAATGTCTCTGTGACTGAGATCCATGATGATGTGCTCCATAGCCTTGCAAACCAGGCTAGTCAGGCCTAGAAGGCAATAGGTCCCATGGTCCATTGCGGTGGCACCTTTGTAGAGTGGGATAATTGTTGCTGTGTGCCATTCAGGGGGCAGAAAGCCTGATGTGAGGCTATTATTGAACATGGTGCATAGGTGGGCAACCAGTACGTTCTGAAGTTCGTGTAAAATGCAGCCTGTGATGTTGTCCGGTCCCATGTATGCTGTGATATTGGCTTTAGAGTGTGCAGCTTTTACCTGCATAGTTGTGATTATAGGGACTCTGCATTCTTCCTTTATAGATATGGGCCCTTTAGGGGGTGAGAGTGGGGAAAGATAGCACTGATCCTATCTGCCAGGATGTTGGCAA
Organism: Protopterus annectens; assembly: GCF_019279795.1. Lineage (NCBI taxonomy): Eukaryota > Metazoa > Chordata > Ceratodontiformes > Protopteridae > Protopterus > Protopterus annectens. Next base: position 162,107,894 of record NC_056730.1, on the reverse strand, counting down.
TATCAGTTGGTTCTGTAATGTTTGTGCCTTTGTACTGTAACTCAGAGAAGATCTGGCTGTTGACATCAAGATATTTGACATAGCTATAGAATTCTTTGTGGTTGTCATTGGAATTAGTGGTGGTTTTGTTTCCGTAGCTAGCTTTGGAGGATCTTATAAAGGATCTCAGCTTCTTACTGAGGCTGACCAGGGAGCTCCAACACACATGGTATTGTACTCTCTTTTCAACAGTGTCTTCCTTTTGTTGTACAGTTTGTTTATGGCAGGGGACCACCAGATTGGCTTCCTTAATTAGAAGGTTAGCGTCTTGGTTCTGTTTGGGATAGCACGATCTATGCACTCGTGTAAGTGCTTATAGAGTGCATTGGTGTAGGATTCAGCAGTTGTAACTGTATTGTCCATCTGCATGGGTGTCATGAAGTTCAGCAGACTAAACCAAAGATACACAGGGTAGACTAAGTGTACGGATCAAACCATTGTAACCAAAAGTCCAAAAAGAAATCCAGCACAAGGGAAAGATGAAAATTCTTAGAAGTTTATTGTGGCAAACCCCATAAATATAATATCTACAGCAAACCGGTTTTGGCTGAAAATTCAAGCCTTCTTCAGTGCAACAAAATGTATTCATTAGAGCAAACCCTGATTACTGCTTATATACACACAGATTAGCCAGAAAGGCTTAATAACTTAATTGGAGTGATTCGTCAGTTAGTCAGTTAATCCAAACCAAAAATTAGCTTAACTCATTCAGGCCTGGTTTAAATAGAGCACCTAGCCTGATTATCCAAGAAGATTCTTTGTTATTTAATATATTGTGCCATCCAGCTTTGGATGTCCTATTCATTTGTATTTTGTCTATGATAGTAAAGGTGAATTTAGCAGTTTTATGTGTTAAAGTGTGTTTGTAAGGGGCGTTAGAGATCCTTTTGTTTCTAATTTCACTTTAATGCTCACTAATTCGGTGTCTGAAAAGTCTGGGCATTTCTCCAACATAAAATGAGGAACAGAAGCAGGTGGCCAAATAGATAATCCAATCACTGCTGCAATTACCAAAACATTCTATTTGGTAAATCTTGGATGTGTTACAGCTAGTAAATTCCTTGGTTTGAAGTATGTGTGAACAAGCACTACAATGACCGCACGGAACACATCATAATAATGTATCACCAAATAGTGTTTTCTGTAAGGTGATAGGTGGATTGTAACGTTTATAATGAGTTAAGTGTGAATTAATAGTTCTACCTCTATGGTAAGAAAATAAACACCTGGGATTAAGTAATCCATTCAGTTGGTCATGGGCAAGCAAAATGTCCCAATGATTATTAATAATGTTTTTAAACCTGTAGGTGATAACCCCAAAGGTAGTAACTAACCTGATGGGTTGTGAATTCTGTGTGGTAACCTGAGTAGTTCTGTCCTTGTATTCTAAAAGTTGAGATCTATCTAGTTGATTCACCTGAGTTATTGTTCAAGAAATGCAGTCCTCATAATATCCTCTGGTAACCACCTATTAGTTAGATCCTGTTGGCAGGCTTGGAGAGTTTGTTCGGAGGAACATATACGTTTAATGCATAGATATTGTGATTTTGGAATGTTGTTGATGATGTGGTGAGGGTGATAACTGGAGGCATGTAATAGGGTATTGTATTCTGGAAATTTCCTATGTACCCTTATCTCTAAAGTGTGATCTTTCTGTCTAGTTATGGTAACATCCAAAAATGTAATTTGATGGTACTCAGTGTGTAATGTAAACTGAATACCCTATTTGTTCTCATTAAGATATCGAATGAATTCATGCACATATAGCTGGTCCCCCCGCCACACCATCCAACAGTCATCTGAATATCGTCTTCAGATATCTAGCATTTCAAGAAAAAGATTATGACTGTCATCATATATTAGCTGTAAAACCATAAACAAATCAGCATAAATAGGAGCAAAAGATGCTCCCGTCACTGTGCCACGAACCTGACAATATGATTTGCCATGGAAATAAAAAACAATTTTTGTCAACACATGTTCAGTTAGAGATATAAGGAGTGTGTTGAACCCAGGAGTGGATAGTTGTGATTTTTCAAGCCAATATTGAATGGCCTGTAATCTGGCCCAATGTGATATATTAGTATATAGAGAAGTGACATCAAGTGTACATAAATACCAGTCTGGTTCCAATTGTGCATCCTGAATGATGTTAAGAAATTGTGTAGTATCTTTTATCCTAGACCTAACCATAGATAATAAAGGTTGCAGGTATTCAGTGAGGAAGGCAGATAAAGGTTCAGTTAAGGATCCCCACCCTGACACAATAGGTCATCCCAGAGGACAGGTGGAGTGTTTGTGTATCTTTGGAAGTAAGTGTGGGTTCTGTCTGTGAGACACTTTACAAGCCATCTCATGACATAGGGGTTAATGTTCAGGTGGATGGGTATGTCGATAATACCAGAATGGGGAATGGTGTTGAACACCTTTGAGAGATCACGGTAGGCTGTGTGGACCTCCTTACCCTCATCTAATGCCTTGGTAACTGTCTCAAAGAAGTACACCAGGTTTAGGAGGCATGGTCTGCTCTTAACCAAGGCAAACTGGGAGGGGTCAAAGGTTTGGAGGTACCCAATGTCTCTGTGACTGAGATCCATGATGATGTGCTCTATAGCCTTGCAAACCAGGCTAGTCAGGCCTAGAGGACAATAGGTCCAGTGGTCCATTGTGGTGGCACCTTTGTGGAGTGGGATAACTGTTGCTGTGTGCCATTCAGGGGGCACAAAGCCTGATGTGAGGCTATTATTGAACATGGTTCACAGGTGGGCAGCCAGTACATTCTGAAGTTCGTGTAAAATGCAGCCTGGGATGTTGTCCGGTCCCATGTATGCTGTGATATTGGCTTTAGAGTGTGCAGCTTTTACCTGCGTAGTTGTGATTATAGGGACTCTGCATTCTTCCTGTATAGATATGGGCCCTTTAGGGGGTGAGAGGGGGGAAAGGTAGCACTGATACTATCTGCCAGGATGTTGGCAATATCAGTTGGTTCTGTAATGTCCGTGCCTTTGTGCTGTAACTCAGAGCAGATCTGGCTGTTGACATCGAGATATTTGACATAGCTATAGAATGCTTTGTGGTTGTCATTGGAATTAGTGGCGGTTTTGCTTCCGTAGCTAGCTTTGGATGATCTTATAAGGGATCTCAGCTTCTTACTGAGGCTGACTAGGGTGCTCCAACACACATGGTATTGTACTCTCTTTTGCAACAGTGTCTTCCTTCTGTTGTACAGTTTGTTTATGGCAGGGGACCACCAGACTGGCTTCCTTAATTAGGAGTATAGCATCTTGGTTCTGTTTGGGATAGCACGATCCATGCTTATAGAGTGCATTTGTGTAGGATTCAGCAGTTGTAACTGTATTGTCCATCTGCATGGGTGTCATGAAGTTCATCAGACTAAACCAAAGATACACAGGGTAGACTAAGTGCACAGATCAAACCATTGTAACCAAAAGTCCAAAAAGAAATCCAGCACAAGGGAAAGATGAAAATTCTTAGAAGTTTATTGTGGCAAACCCCATAAATATAATATCTACAGAAAACCGGTTTTGGTTGAAAATTCAAGCCTTCTTCAGTGCAACAAAATGTATTCATTAGAGCAAACCCTGATTACTGCTTATATACACACAGATTAGCCAGAAAGGCTTAATAGCTTAATTGGAGTGATTCATCGGTTAGTCAGTTAATCCAAACCAAAAATTAGCTTAACTCATTCAGGCCTGGTTTAAAAAGAGCACCTAGCCTGATTATCCAAGAAGATTCTTTGTTATTTAATATATTGTGCCATTCAGCTTTGGATGTCCTATTCATTTGTATTTTGTCTATGATAGTAAAGGTGAATTTAGCAGTTTTATGTGTTAAAGTGTGTTTGTAAAGGGCGTTAGAGATCCTTTTGTTTCTAATTTCACTTAAATGCTCACTAATTCGGTGTCTGAAAGGTCTGGACGTTTGTCCAACATAAAATGAGGAACAGAAGCAGGTGGCCAAATAGATAATCCAATCACTGCTGCAATTACCAAAACATTCTATTTGGTAAATCTTGGATGTGTTACAGATAGTAAATTCCTTGGTTTGAAGTATGTGTGAACAAGCACTACAATGACCGCATGGAACACATCATAATAATGTATCACCAAATAGAGTTTTCTGTAAGGTGATAGGTGGATTGTAACGTTTATAATGGGTTAAGTGTGAATTAGTAGTTCTACCTCTACGGTAAGAAAATAAACACCTTTGATTAAGTAATCCATTCAGTTGGTCATGGGCAAGCAAACTGTCCCAATGATTATTAATAATGTTTTTAAACCTGTAAGTGTTAGCCCCAAAGGTAGTAACTAACCTGATGGGTTGTGAATTCTGTGTGGTAACCTGAGTAGTTTTGTCCTTGTATTCTAAAAGTTGAGATCTATCTAGTTGATTCACCTGAGTTATTGTTCGAGAAATGCAGTCCTCATGATATCCTCTGGTAAGCAGTCTATTAATTAGATCCTGTTGGCAGGCTTGGAGAGTTTGTTCGGAGGAACATATACGTTTAATGCATAGATATTGTGATTTTGGAATGTTGTTGATGATGTGGCGAGGGTGATAACTGGAGGCATGTAATAGGGTATTGTATTCTGGAAATTTCCTATGTACCCTTGTCTCTAAAGTGTGATCTTCCTGTCTAGTTATGGTAACATCCAAAAATGTAATTTGATGGTACTCAATGTGTAATGTAAACTGAATACCCCATTTGTTCTCATTAAGATATTGAATGAATTCTTGCAAATATAGCTCCTCTCCCCACCACACCATCTAACAGTCATCCAAATATCATCTCCAGATATCTAGCATTTCAAGAAAAAGATTATGACTGTCATCATATATTAGCTGTAAAACCATAAACAAATCAGCATAAATAGGAGCAAAAGATGCTCCCGTCGCTGTGCCACGAACCTGCCAATATGATTTGCCATGGAAATAGAAAACATTTTTTGTCAGCATATGTTCAGTTAGAGATATAAGGAGTGTGTTGAACCCAGGAGTGTATAGTTGTGATTTTTCAAGCCAATATTGAATGGCCTGTAATCTGGCCCAATGTGGTATATTAGTATATAGAGAAGTGACATCAAGTGTACATAAATACCAGTCTGGTTCCAATTGTGCATCCTGAATGATGTTAAGAAATTGTGTAGTATCTTTTATCCTAGACCTAACCATAGATAATAATGGTTGCAGGTATTCAGTGAGGAAGGCAGATAAAGGTTCAGTTAAGGATCCCCTTCCTGACACAATAGGTCATCCCGGAGGACAGGTGGAATGTTTGTGTATCTTTGGAAGTAAGTATAAATATTGGGGTATGGAATCTGACACCTTAAGTTGTATGCAGCTCTTCTGATTAATTATGCCTTCCTCTGTGGCTAGGTCTAGAAAGGAGTCTATTTTTTTTTAAATTACGAGTTGGATCCACAACCATACTTATGTAAAAGTGGGGATTGGACAGTTGTTTTTCATCCTCCGCCTGGTATATGTCCCAATCCATCACCACAATGCCACCCCCCTTGTCAGCTGGTAAAATAACTATATCATGATTGGAACTAAGGTCCTGTAGGGCTTGTTGTTCCGCTTTGGTTAAATTATGTCTAATCACCTGATATTCATGAGAAAAATGGAAATCTTTGAGGATACATTCCTTGAAAATAGCAACATGCTTGTCCATGGGGGGTTGAAAATTGGATTTCCCAAATTGGAACCCTGTAGATCTTTGAGTATTAGTAGCATCTGAAAAAAATATTTTCAAATTAAGTAGTCTACAGAAGTCATTCAATTCATTAACCAAAACTTGTTCAGGCACCACAAAAGTCAGTACAAAGTTTAAACCCTTGTTCAATACTTTCATTTGCACATCAGACAGTTGGTGTGAAGAAATATTATGTACATTGTTTAATGCAATACAATCTTCTCTAGTAATTGTTGAATGTTGTGTGTTATTTTTTCTGTGTTTCCTACCCCCCCCTACGTTTCTTGTGCCTAAAGGGTCTGCATGAGGTTTTCTTTTGGCTACTGGAGATTTTTGGGTGGAAAGTGAGTCTAAATCAGTGGCAGAGGATGAATCCTCCTTAGAAGTGCCACTATGTGTCTGTACTGTTTTTCTGAGTATTGATCTTGGTCTCTTTTTTCTGTTAGTTGTTTTGAAACCCGAGTCAGAAAAACGTACACTTTTTTGAGTAACAAAGGGTTTCCCCTTTTCATAATCTATAGTGTCCCTTTGGATTTTTTTTTTTTTTAACAAGCTGTTCCTCTAATGTTGATAAATCTCTAGCCAAATTGGTTAGATAGCTGCTAAAAAAGCTTTCTGACTCATATACCTTAGCCTCTTGACAACTGACAGTGACCTCCCCTATATATTTCTCTATCATTCTTTCATAATAAGCAATCAAGATATCCACAAAAAACTTGGATACTTTATGTTGTGCTTGTGCCCATTCTTGAGAAAGTTGGTCATCAATTTGACTCACCAGAGGTTGAATCCTGACTCGTAAACCTCATGGTGTAATATCCTTAAGCTTATAAGCTTTAAATAGTTTCAGGTGCCAAATGTTGACCCTGAGTAGTGTCCTCATGTTTTTAGTCAACTTTTGAAATAGTAACCCACAAAGGTATTTGGGGTCTTCTTTTTCAAGGGTAGGATTGGTAGAATTGGATGGTTGAAAACCAAAAGCCTCTGAATTATCTCTATCAGCTAATAGGCCTTGCAATATCCTCATGAGATCCATAATGTCAAATAGAACATGATATATCAATAGTTTAAACAGTACTGTTGTTGAGCCAACAGATATAAGTAAGTAATCAAATAAATGAATAACCTTCAAAGTGAATAGGTCATGTATATTGACTTAAGCCAGAATGTCCACTCAATAGAACTCTGATAATGAGCAAAGCATGATGCAAGAAAATGTTAATAAAAATTCACCAAGTGTTACCCCCAACAGCCCTTAAGTTGGGAAAAAATAACAAATAACCCAAACACCTTCAAGGTCTATAGAACCCAAGTTAAACCTATTAATAATGAAAATCAACTGTGGTCGACCTACGTCTCAGCCATCTATCATTTATATATTTAGTAAGGCCCACTATTCATGGTAACAAACACATTGTTACTTTATATGTTTAAATAAAGGGTGACCAACTTCGTCTCTGCCACCTCACCTAGACATGAAAATTCTTGTCCATTATTCATAAGAATATGTTAATTGTCTATGTCAGACCAGCATTCAACATGAGTTCCTGTAGAACTGGGTATAGTTTAAATCCTGGGTTCATAGACCACATAACAATTATGAGCAAATCTCATAAAGAGTCAAAAATGGGGAGTTGAGGCCAACAATCAGTAAAATTTCAATGCAAAATGAAAATATCATACCAACTCCGAATATAAAGATCATGTAGAGCTCATGTTCAGACCATAAAGCAGTAAATATTAACAGTTAGTAAAATTAGTGTGGACTAACGATATCCAATTGTATTTCTACACTATGAAAACCTCACTCGAGTATACAAGGACCCACACAGAATAAGTAATTCCAAAGCATTGGCAACTGAACAGCTTCCCATGTTATTAATCACTGAACCCTAAAAACGCATCATAATATAAAGCCATTTAGCTATAAAAGATATGATTGGACTGAAAAAGACATTTATAAAAAAACACAGATCCAATATATAATATATAATTGGTTCCAATAGCTTAATTATTAAGATTTATCCAGTTTGTTCCCAAAACAAAAATTGTAACCATCTATCTATGGATTAATATGTTCAATATAACAAAACAACCACGAATGAAAATAATTATATGGAAAGGGAGAGTCCTATATTGAGAGTTAACTTAGTTTTTCATCAAATGTTCAGAAGAGCCAGAAGCACAATTTATGTCCAACTAATCAGTAAGGGAGATAGAATCAACCTCACTTTATAGCCAAATTTGTATCAGTTTGTAGATAGAAATGGCATCTAGCTGTGTGTCCAAAGATCCAGTAATCACCCACTATTCTGTTGAAACAAGAACTTGTACAAAATAATATCCCATAAAATTCAACATATTCAAAAAAGTAGTGGGGTTAACCGTGCTTTGGTGCCGAGCTTGTCTACCCAGTTAGTGAAACAGAAACCAACAGTTGAGATGCCAAAGCACGAAATAGAAGTCTCACTCAATTGCACTTAATAAGTAATGTGTAGCAGTGATGAGTAGCCAAAATTAATAGTCTCACCTTAGTTGTATAGCGTCTTGGTTCTGTTTGGGATAGCACGATCCATGCATTCATGTAAGTGCTTATAGAGTGCATTTGTGTAGGATTCAGCAGTTGTAACTGTATTGTCCATCTGCATGGGTGTCATGAAGTTCACCACGTTTGTCTTAAGAAGCATGAAGTTGGCTATGTAGACATATTATACTGTGGTTCCCTTAATGGGGGATGGGGTCAGGATGTGGATGTCAAGGGTGTTTAGCTTATGGTCAGATCGGATCAACGAGGAGTTGACTTCAGGTGTGGAACACCGGTCACTCATGTTGGTAATGCCTAGGTCTAGGATATTGTTGCCCCTGGTGGGTGTGTGGATAAGTTGATCCAGGGCATTGGTGTTTATGAATTCCAGAAAGCATTGAGCTAATGAGTTGGTACACAAGTAGTTTTCCCAGTTAATGGTGGGGTAGGTGAAGTCGCCCATTAGTAGGGTGTTTGGTTGAACCCTAATAATTCCCAGTACATCAAGAAAAGCAGAGTGGGAATCTTGGGGCATGGTGGGGGATCTGTAGCAAGCTATGATTTGGATTGCAGTTTAGCCCAGAGGTAGTTGCACTTGGATAACCTCAGATGCATTGTGCTAAGCAACTAGCCTGGAAGGGTGGATATCCTTAATGAATCTGGACACACCTCCACCTTGGGTGTTCCAGGTTACATGGCCAAAAAGTGTGCTAAGAGTTCTAGCCTGGTAGGTGCTCTCTGGAGTCTTGAACCAGGTCTCAGTCACTGCATAGATATCGATTTTCTCCATTACAAGGAGTGCCTCAAGTGAGGGCATTTTGAGATATAGACTTCCAGCATTGAGTAGCATTACCCTCAGTTTGTGCTTGCCTGTTCCTGTTATGGTGGTGAATATGTTATGTGAACCTTGCCTAATGAAGGCACTATAGGGTCAGCAAGAGCCATAGCCAGTATTCGGGATCCCAGGGGCAACAAGTGCAGGCCATCTGTGGCAAAGCATCGTGGTCTGTCGACCATGTCATCCCAAGCAGACAGATACTGGATCCCCTTAGAATGACACCAAAATGTTAGCCAATTGTTGGTTAATCATTTTGTCCTCATACTGTGGTATCCTTCTGGGTGATGGCAGAATGCTACTCAGGGCTAGGGTCATACCTGCCTGGCCTACAAGTTCGGAGAGCACTTCCATGTCTTTTTTCAGGTAGTCCAGGGAGGTACATCTCAGGTCATTCACACCAACATGGACAATGACAGAGTCATATTTGTACTTGTTGTGGAGTGACCTGAGTGCATGGGTTATGTGGTGGATCCTGTTACCCGATATGCAGCTGACAGGAACCTTCTCCTTGTTTAGCCTGGTGAGTGGGACATCAGTGTGCCTGACTATAGAGTCACCTATGACTAGTGTGTTGGGTATGTTGATTTGCCTTATTGGCTGTGGTTGAATGGCACACTGACTCTGTGGGCTATGTGCCATTGGGGTTGTGTTGGGGGATGGAGGCTGCTTGTGTTTCCACATTGGAGGTCTCTGTTGCTTAGACAGATTATTATTGAGAGCCTCTGCAAATGTTTTTGTGTTACTATGTGTGGATTATGGTGGTGTAGATTCAATGAGACTATGTGATGAGTGTGGTGTGGTGCGAATGTTTACCTTCTCCCACAATGCCACCCCCCTTGTCAGCTGGTAAAATAACTATATCATGATTGGAACTAAGGTCCTGTAGGGCTTGTTGTTCCGCTTTGGTTAAATTATGTCTGATCACCTGATATTCATGAGAAAAATGGAAATCTTTGAGGATACATTCCTTGAAAATAGCAACATGCTTGTCCATGGGGGGTTGAAAATTGGATTTCCCAAACTGGAACCCTGTAGATCTTTGAGTATTAGTAGCATCTGAAAAAAATATTTTCAAATTAAGTAGTCTACAGAAGTCATTCAATTCATTAACCAAAACATGTTCAGGCACCACAAAAGTCAGTACAAAGTTTAAACCCTTGTTCAATACTTTCATTTGCACATCAGACAGTTGGTGTGAAGAAATATTATGTACATTGTTTAATGCGATACAATCTTCTCTAGTAATTGTTGAATGTTGTGTGTTATTTTTTCTGTGTTTCCTACCCCCCCTCCTATGTTTCTTGTGCCTAAAGGGTCTGCATGAGGTTTTCTTTTGGCTACTGGAGATTCTTGGGTGGAAAGTGAGTCTAAATCAGTGGCAGAGGATGAATCCTCCTCAGAAGTGCCACTATGTGTCTGTACTATTTTTCTGAGTATTGATCTTGGTCTCTTTTTTCTGTTAGTTGTTTTGAAACCCGAGTCAGAAAAACGTACACTTTTTTGAGTAACAAAGGGTTTCCCCTTTTCATAATTTATAGTGTCCCTTTGGATTTTTTTTTTTTTTTTTAACAAGCTGTTCCTCTAATGTTGATAAATCTCTAGCCAAATTGGTTAGATAGCTGCTAAAAAAGCTTTCTGACTCATATACCTTAGCCTCTTGACAACTGACAGTGACCTCCCCTATATATTTCTCTATCATTCTTTCATAATAAGCAATCAAGATATCCACAAAAAACTTGGATACTTTATGTTGTGCTTGTGCCCATTCTTGAGAAAGTTGGTCATCAATTTGACTCACCAGAGGTTGAATCCTGACTCGTAAACCTCATGGTGTAATATCCTTAAGCTTATAAGCTTTAAATAGTTTCAGGTGCCAAATGTTGACCCTGAGTAGTGTCCTCATGTTTTTAGTCAACTTTTGAAATAGTAACCCACAAAGGTATTTGGGGTCTTCTTTTTCAAGGGTAGGATTGGTAGAATTGGATGGTTGAAAACCAAAAGCCTCTGAATTATCTCTATCAGCTAATAGGCCTTGCAATATCCTCATGAGATCCATAATGTCAAATAGAACATGATATATCAATAGTTTAAACAGTACTGTTGTTGAGCCAACAGATATAAGTAAGTAATCAAATAAATGAATAACCTTCAAAGTGAATAGGTCATGTATATTGACTTAAGCCAGAATGTCCACTCAATAGAACTCTGATAATGAGCAAAACATGATGCAAGAAAATGTTAATAAAAATTCACCAAGTGTTACCCCCAACAGCCCTTAAGTTGGGAAAAAATAACAAATAACCCAAACACCTTCAAGGTCTATAGAACCCAAGTTAAACCTATTAATAATGAAAATCAACTGTGGTCGACCTATGGCTCAGCCATCTATCATTCATATATTCAGTAAGGCCCACTATTCATGGTAACAAACAAATTGTTACTTTATATGTTTAAATAAAGGGTGACCAACTTCGTCTCTGCCACCTCACCTAGACATGAAAATTCTTGTCCATTATTCATAAGAATATGTTAATTGTCTATGTCAAACCAGCATTCAACATGAGTTCCTGCAGAACTGGGTATAGTTTAAATCCTGGGTTCATAGACCACATAACAATTATGAGCAAATCTCATAAAGAGTCAAAAATGGGGAGTTGAGGCCAACAATCAGTAAAATTTCAATGCAAAATGAAAATATCATACCAACTCCGAATATAAAGATCATGTAGAGCTCATGTTCAGACCATAAAGCAGTAAATATTAACAGTTAGTAAAATTAGTGTGGACTAACGATATCCAATTGTATTTCTACACTATGAAAACCTCACTCGAGTATACAAGGACCCACACAGAATAAGTAATTCCAAAGCATTGGCAACTGAACAGCTTCCCATGTTATTAATCACTGAACCCTAAAAACGCATCATAATATAAAGCCATTTAGCTATAAAAGATATGATTGGATTGAAAAAGACATTTATAAAAAAACACAGATCCAATATATAATATATAATTGGTTCCAATAGCTTAATTATTAAGATTTATCCAGTTTGTTCCCAAAACAAAAATTATAACCATCTATCTATGGATTAATATGTTCAATATAACAAAACAACCATGAATGAAAAGAATTATATGGAAAGGGAGAGTCCTATATTGAGAGTTAACTTAGTTTTTCATCAAATGTTCAGAAGAGCCAGAAGCACAATTTATGTCCAACTAATCAGTGAGGGAGATAGAATCAACCTCACTTTATAGCCAAATTTGTATCAGTTTGTAGATAGAAATGGCATCTAGTTGTGTGTCCAAAGATCCAGTAATTGCCCACTATTCTGTTGAAACAAGAACTTGTACAAAATAATATCCCATAAAATTCAACATATTCAAAAAAGTAGTAGGGTTAACTGTGCTTTGGTGCCGAGCTTGTCTACCCAGTTAGTGAAACAGAAACCAGCAGTTGAGATGCCAAAGCATGAAATAGAAGGCCCACTCAATCTCACTTAATAAGTAATGTGTAGCAGTGATGAGTAGCCAAAATTAATAGTCTCACCTTAGTTGTATAGCGTCTTGGTTCTGTTTGGGATAGCACGATCCATGCATTCATGTAAGTGCTTATAGAGTGCATTTGTGTAGGATTCAGTAGTTGTAACTGTATTGTCCATCTGCATGGGTGTCATGAAGTTCACCACGTCTTTTTAAGAAGCATGAAGTTGGCTATGTAGACATATTATACTGTGGTTCCCTTAATGGGGGATGGGGTCAGGATGTGGATGTCAAGGGTGTTTAGCTTATGGTCAGATCGGACCAACGAGGAGTTGACTTCAGGTGTGGAACACCGGTCACTCATGTTGGTAATGCCTAGGTCTAGGATATTGTTGCCCCTGGTGGGTGTGTGGATAAGTTGATCCAGGGCATTGGTGTTTATGAATTCCAGAAAGCATTGAGCTAATGAGTTGGTACACAAGTAGTTTTCCCAGTTAATGGTGGGGTAGGTGAAGTCGCCCATTAGTAGGGTGTTTGGTTGAACCCTAATAATTCCCAGTACATCAAGAAAAGCAGAGTGGGAATCTTGGGGCATGGTGGGGGATCTGTAGCAAGCTATGATTTGGATTGCAGTTTAGCCCAGAGGTAGTTGCACTTGGATAACCTCAGATGCATTGTGCTAAGCAACTAGCCTGGAAGGGTGGATATCCTTAATGAATATGGACACACCTCCGCCTTGGGTATTCCAGGTTACATGGCCAAAAGTGTGCTAAGAGTTCTAGCCTGGTAGGTGCTCTCTGGAGTCTTGAACCAGGTCTCAGTCACTGCATAGATATCGATTTTCTCCATTACAAGGAGTGCCTCGAGTGAGGGCATTTTGAGATATAGACTTCCAGCATTGAGTAGCATTACCCTCAGTTTGTGCTTGCCTGTTCCTGTTATGGTGGTGAATATGTTATGTGAACCTATGTTATGTGAACCTTGCCTAAAGAAGGCACTATAGGGTCAGCAAGAGCCATAGCCAGTATTCAGGATCCCAGGGGCGACAAGTGCAGGCCATCTGTGGCAAAGCATCGTGGTCTGTCGACCATGTCATCTCAAGCCGACAGATACTGGATCCCCTTAGAATGACACCAAAATGTTAGCCAATTGTTGGTTAATCATTTTGTCCTCATACTGTGGTATCCTTCTGGGTGAAGGCAGAATGCTACTCAGGGCTAGGGTCATACCTGCCTGGCCTACAAGTTCGGAGAGCACTTCCATGTCTTTTTTCAGGTAGTCCAGGGAGGTACATTTCAGGTCATTCACACCAACATGGACAATGACAGAGTCATATTTGTACTTGTTGTGGAGTGACCTGAGTGCATGGGTTATGTGGCGGATCCTGTTACCCGATATGCAGCTGACAGGAACCTTCTCCTTGTTTAGCCTGGTGAGTGGGACATCAGTGTGCCTGACTATAGAGTCACCTATGACTAGTGTGTTGGGTACGTTGATTTGCCTTATTGGCTGTGGTTGAATGGCACACTGACTCTGTGGGCTATGTGCCATTGGGGTTGTGTTGGGGGATGGAGGCTGCTTGTGTTTCCACATTGGAGGTCTCTGTTGCTTAGACAGATTATTATTGAGAGCCTCTGCAAATGTTTTTGTGTTACTATGTGTGGATTATGGTGGCATAGATTCAATGAGACTATGTGATGAGTGAGGTGTGGTGCGAATGTTTACCTTCACCACATGACTGTCAGGGTCAGTCTTGGCTGGAGAGAGCTTTACCTCCAGTTTGGCTAGATAAGTGCATCTCTCACAGGTTGTAGTGTTGGGTGGTAGGTGGAGAGGGTTGTCTGTGTACATGAGGCAATGTCTACATTGCCTCAAGATGTCCAGATTCATCAGATGGACAGAAGAGAACACTGGCAGCTGACCCTTGGACATGCCTGAATACAAAACTAATTTCCCCTAGATAAGTGAGGAAAGTGAATACAAGAGGCATTTTACTCTAAGCAAGTGAGAAATGTAAACTGTTTACATCTAGGTAATGAGAAAGATTGATTGCTATAGTAATTAGTAGCTTATGTAGTGCTTACAAGTTCTGAACAAGTGCTGAGCATGAATAAGCAATCCAGATAGGGTCTTGGATAACATAAACACACTGCCCCCCCAACAGGTACACAATCATATATCCATGTACACTACAGAGCACCTGTACCCACAACTATGCAGATACAAGCTGCACTCAGGCTGCATGGGACCTGTCCACATCCCAGGTTGTATTATACACATATGGCAAAACAAGTTGCTCTCCACATACACATCATGTAAAACATAGCTTCATGTCAGGCTGTGTACACACTGAATGGTGCACGCCAACAGGTATCACAACCCACAAAGGGAGAGACACCACTGATAATGGGAAGTACTGCACTACTACCCTGCTGAGTCTGGTCTGAAAGGCCATGAACCTTGATCAAATTATTTGATGTCAGCAGTACAGATGTAGATGACAGTAAGGTTGATTTCACACTGCATATCATAACCTTGCCAAGTCATAGGACATCATCACCCATACTGTGTTCCACCTACACTCAGTATACTAGATGTACATTCCTATGTCACAGGATTGTTTTGCAACGGGACTGCTGGCAGAACCAACACTACAGAAGGTGTCTGAATAATACATGCACATCACACCAGTGCCAGCTACAGTAAGACATGGTTAATTAATTGTACTTCCCCTCATTGTAGTCCATACCACACAGACTAACAGAAGGCATCTGCCTATTGAATATGCAAATGACTCTAACCTAGGAGCAATAGCTGACTCAGAGTGTTATGGACAACATACAGAAGGGGCTTTGTGCGTGAAGTGTGTGACATATGGCCACAATCTGACAGCTACATATTGCATTGTCACCCCTATGTTAATAACCCTGTACCCATGAACTACCACCTAGGCTGTGGTCAACATAATGGACACTGTGTGTAACGGATGCAGCTGAGCAGTTGTCTTTCCTGTGATAGTTACGTCACCACACCTGTCAGGTAGTCGTATGTGGCAACCCTAATCATGACAGGGTGCCATCCATTAATACAGAGATCATTGTCCAGCCATACACAACACTCAAGTGACCCATATTAAATCACATATTTCCTTTAAGGGGTATTGACCATGTTCAGATGGCTTACACCAACCTTCCCATTCCCTATCTCCACTATGTAGCATGATGCCTACCCTGAATAAATCCATGTCCAACCCAGTGACATTGGACATGCTACATGTACACATCCTGATCTCAAACACATACTTCACGGACATCCACCTTCCTAGTACTAAGATCATTACATGCTGGACAGATCCTTGTCCCATACACTTTACAAAGTCCTGCCATACTATGCATTCCTGTCCAGCAAAGCTGCACATCGCCCCACTCTCAGATATGGTGTGATGACCACATGGCAAATGTATCATTAACCCTGTGGATCAGTTATGTGGCACTGCTCCACCTGCCCCCCCAGAGACCCACCTGTCAGCTACAGCTAGGTAACCTTTCATCCTAGATTCATACATGGCCAAGGGCATATAGCCTACTAGTTGACTTTGACTGTACATGCTATAGTTGATATCTATCCCTGCAAATACCATCTGGCTAGCCAGTGTCCCATGTGTATCACATATGTAAAACGGGTGATACATGGCAGGAAGTTGACTTGCTGTACAGTGCCATATAGATGTATATGGCAAAACACATACATGTAAAACATTCCATGAGCAAGTCTGCAGGGTCACAGGTCATGTCCGTTAAGGCAGTCTAAGTCTTTATATGTGACATATACACAGCATTAAGGTTGAGTGCATTAATGTGGACACGTCCAGCCATGTGCTGATAGATAGGAACACAAGTATAGGCAAACAGACATGCCCACATCAAGACAGCATCCACATGGAGTATGAGCAGCGTAATCAGGTGACACACACACACATATATGGTGATAATATCCAATCACGATTGAGTGTCACATGTGTGTGACACAAACATGTCAGTGGTATCAGTGTCATGTAGATTTGCAAAGACAACTATTTAATTGTAATAAATGTGATACAAATGTATGTGCAGCTGTAGCTCTGTATATCTCTGTGAGTTACTGTGACCTGTCTCCATCATTATGTCTTCCAGGTATGGCGCATGCAAGGCTACCCCCTTATAGCCGCTTGGAGGATGAGGCCCTCATCCCATACCTACATGACAATCATGATATCCTGTTCAGCCATGTGCCAGAGGATGCACAGCAGCTGGATGCCCTTTGAATGGAACTTTGCAGGAGGGTTAATGATGTGGGTGGCCACAACCTCACATACCAGCAGGTGCGCAGACACTGTACAGACCTCATTAGATGGGCGAAACAGCATGCAAATGCAATCACCAGGGAACAAGGTGCAACAGGTGATGGGCCACCAACCCAGCCCCCACTCACACGTACTGAGGAGCTACTGGCCATCCTGGGGACACCTGCAGAACAACATCCACAAGACTTAGCCGATATTGTGGAGGTGGGTGTTTCTCATCCACCGAGCCTGGAGCTGCCTGGTAAGTCACTACTGCACCTATAACAACTATATTCTATATAGTTACATGTGTCACTGTATAATATGTAATGTAACATCATATGCAAGGCATGTATACACATATGCCGCATACTATAGTATGCTACTCTGTGTATGCACACATGTGCATACACCATAGAATAGTCTATTGTACTGGTGTATGTGTTAACATGCACATTGCACCTTGTAGCTATCATACAGTTGTGGATAATGCTCATACTGCTGTGTTACTCCTATTTAGGTAAGTCTGGCATTCTGCTGTGACAGCAGCCCGTTGCAGGTGAGACTGTTATTATTTATCAGGCATGTTAATGCACAGATCTATCTGCCATGTGGCCATTTACCACATGTACACATAATGTATGGTCCTGTCACAATATACAGGTCAGAACTGCAATGCATCACAATGGCTACCCATGTGCAATACTTGCAAGCTATATGAAACACCAACATGAAACCTCAGAAACTGTCATTACCATATGTGTGGACAGCTGTGCATACAATGGTGGAGGTGCTATTCACTGTAGGGACATGTACTACAGATCAGAACTACACATGTGGGGAATACAAACAGTACTACACAGTGAGCTGGAGTATGGCCAGCCCACAGGATTCACTGGTGTGGATCATAGCCCTGCTATGAATGTCACACAATGTGATGTGCTATCTTGACATATCCATGACATCTAGTGGTCTGGCTGCAACACTGCCTAACTATCCTGAAAAACATATCCCACATACCACCCTTTGTCTGCATAACCCTGTCGTCAGTGAAGCATATGACATCTATGGGTGTATGTCATATGGGACAACACAGGCATGTGAAATAGATGCCCGTCACAATAATTTGGCCAGTAAATGTACACACAGGGCCATGAAGGATGGCCAGAGAAATGCAGCAACACACACACTAGACATGATGTGCTTGTGTGTACACCCTATTGTACATTGGCTCCACATGGTCCAGCTATGGCATTTGTGTAATGGTTATATTGCAGATGTGGAACACTAGACATCCTACAGGCCTGTGCACATCTTGTGTAGGCATGATATCAATCCACCACATAGTTACATCTTGGTGTGTCACCAATGCCAGCAGTCTCCTGACAAAAAGTAAACTGCAAATCAGAGAAACAGGACACTGCTTGTGTGTGTGTGTGTGTGTGTGTGTGTGTGTGTGTGTGTGTGTGTGGTGTGTGTGTGTGTGTGTGTAGTCATGTATCGATGTCATAATGACATGGTGGTGTACTGTTGCCAGCAGATGTCTGGCCATGGTTGCAGTGCAAATATTCAGATGTATTGCATATGTGTGTCCTGCTCATCTGTATACACTTCAGTAATTCATGTCACATATTTAGTATCATGGTTTTAGTGTGTATACACCCCCCTCCAGTGTATTGGGTCATGAACTGTAACCCACACTGTTGAATAGAGATGCCTAATGATTCCCTAATCCACATCAGCGCTTTCACCATTACCCCACTGTATATTTGACAGGACACCATTGTGTTAAACATGTATGCATGTCATTGCACATGTCAGCAGATCACATGACATACTACATGTGATTCTCAAGGTCATATGCCACACATCAGGCAGGTGTACTGTTAACCTGTGCTGGTCTACATGGTGTAACACAGGGATGTATGCTAACTACTACTATGATTGTGTAATTTGCATGCCTTCTGCTATGACACATGCATGCTGTTGTGTGCAACCCAGGGATGTATGATAACTACCACTATTATTGTCTGAGCTGCATGCCATATGCCGTATCATATGCATGTTGCATGCCTTCTGCCATATCACATGCATGTTGGGTGCCATATCACATGCATGTTGGGTGTGCCCTCTGCCGTATCACACTGTCTGCCATATCATATGCATGTTGCATGCCTTCTGCCATATCACATGCATGTTAGGTGCCATATCACATGCATGTTGGGTGTGCCGTCTGTCGTATCACATGCATGTTGCATGCCTTCTGCCATATCACATGCATGTTGGGTGCCATAGCATGTGTGTGTCTGTGCGGGTGTGTCTGTGTGAGTGTCTGTCTGTGTGTCTGTGTGTGTGTGTGTGTGTGTGTGTGTGTGTGTGTGTGTGTGTGTGTGTGTGTGTGTGTGTGTGTGTGTGTGTGTGTGTGTGTCTGTGTGTGTCTGTGTGTGTCTGTGTGTGTGTGTGTGTGTCTGT
The DNA here is from genome assembly GCF_019279795.1 of Protopterus annectens. Lineage (NCBI taxonomy): Eukaryota > Metazoa > Chordata > Ceratodontiformes > Protopteridae > Protopterus > Protopterus annectens. Next base: position 162,088,501 of record NC_056730.1, on the reverse strand, counting down.
GTGTGTCTGTGTGAGTGTCTGTGTGTGTGTCCGTGTCTGTGTGTGTGTGTCTGTGTGTCTGTGTGTGTGTCTGTGCCTTTGTCTGTGTGTGTGTCTGTGTGTACATCTGTGTGTGTGTGTGTGTGTGTGTGTGTGTGTGTGTGTGTGTGTGTGTGTGTGTGTGTGTGTGTGTGTGTCTGTGTGTGTGTGTGTGTGTCTGTCTGTGTGTGTGTCTGTCTGTGTGTATGTGTGTGTCTGTCTATTGTATAGATTGTAATGTACAGCTCTTGTCTGCCCCTCACAGGTAATGTAGGTGCATCCCCCTCATGTGGTCCATCTGATGTTAGTGTCCCCACAGTCTCTAACAGCGATGATGAACATATGATTAAGGCACAGGCAGGGTTGTCAGGGGCTGAATCTGTGCCATTGGCTGCCATTCCACCTATATCCCCCTCATCCATGCACACAGATCTCATGCCTACACATACCCCCTCACCAGTGGCCATAGAGGAAGGACAGTTGGCATGTTGTAGCTTGGAACAGGAAAGTGTGGGGGCTATGGAAGATGTGCCTGCACACCATGGTGTCAGCCAACTGACTGGTGATGCTCCACACAGGCACATGGCCAGTGCTGCTCCTAGGAGGACCTCTGGCTAACATGCCCCTGAAAGACAGAGCACAGCAGCTGGTGTCACCAGACACGTTTCAGGCTGTAATGGAGGCACAGGCACATGCTGAACAGCACAACAGAGAAGATCAGAGGCTTCAGAGGGCTGCTGTCCATTCTTTAAACAGCAACATCCAGGCAATGGTAAATGCTCAACAGTAAATTTCTGAAGCTTTGGATAGATAATTGGGTGACATGGTTGGAGTCCTTGACCGTGGCATGACAATCCGTGAGCGCGAGCTGTCTGTGTTGGAACATCTGGTAGGAGTGAGGTGTTGAGCATGTGGACGTAGGCCTGCTATGTCACCTGTTTCAGGTCTATGTGAATGAGCTACTTCACATGCCCGCTCCCATAGTGGCAGAAGCAGCAGCAGTGCAGTTGGTGCTGTGCTGTCCACACCATGACAGAGCAGGCCACGTGCACGTGGCCCTGGACAGTCCCAACAGGGACACGGTTCCAGTGCACATGTGTCATCAAACAGTACACAGTCTGCACCTCTGCCTGGTAGTGTTCGTGCAACCCCTGGCAGGCACAGGTCAAGTGGCTGTGGCCAGACACCGTGAACTGTAAAACCTGGCCTGTACAATCCGCAGCTGTCAATAATACCCCTGTGTAGGCCAGACACATGCCAGAACAGTGTGCATACATACACGCACACACCGGAAACATATGTAGGGCACTGCAACACACACATGCATAACATCCACACATGCCCAATTAGATCAAAAACCCTAACCTACACACATGATGTCATTCAATGGTGCAGCCTAGGCCTCTGGCAAACATCATCACCCTGTGCATATGAAGATGCCTGTGCTGCATCCCTGTCATCCACACCATTGGTGCAGGGACATGCTTATATGGTCTGATGCACAGGGTGAACAGACTAGGAAGATAAGTGCAGATTACAATTGTTATGTACTGTTGACAGGCAGCAGACATACCATGTAGTACAGGTGTACAATGCATTTCATACTGTTAACAGTATGTGTCTTGTGTAACAAAGAGTAACTGCATGTTGGACATAATGTTCTGCTTTCCTCCATCAGGTCTAATTGCACGTGCCAGTGGATATCAGTGTTTGCAGTTAGTGTCCCATATGTAAATGTGGACTACTCACAGGTATGTGTGAATATACCAGCATGCACCTTGTAGCTTCCACATCACAGTTAGAATGTCCCACATTCCAAACACGTCTACTGATCCAAGAGCATGATAGCTGTATATTACACTACTGTAGCTAGAGACGTGACATCCATACTGGGTGGCATCACAGGTACAGTTACATGGAGTGGTGAGGTAAGAGAGCGGTCTAGCTGATGACAAGGGTAGAGGCCAGTGGAAAGTGTGATGCCTCATTGGGAATCAGTAATACACGTTCTCATCACAGGATGCCAACACACAACTGCACCCACACACTCAGGTATTGACACACATGTATTCAGTGACACAGTAACACACCCACACACTCACAGATTCACAGACACAGTAACACACACTCACACACAGTTGTTACTGTTCAGGTGAGGACCTTTGCCTATGTGCAAATCATCATTACAGTACTGTGTACCTACATGATGCGCCACAGAGAATACATATGTACAGGTAGTCAGTATGGCCTAAGATCGGCGACATCAACACGGATAGTAGATTGCATCATCTGGATGGGGGGAGGGGACTTATCAGTTCAATATGGTAACATACATCCTCACTCCAGGGACCACACAGCCATACACACACACACACACACACACACACACACACACACACACACACACACACACACACACACACACACACACACACACTGTGGCATTCACTATTGAATACACCTATGTCACACACATACAGCTATCTCAAATGTGTGAGATACACGCCCCTGCCTATGTCCTGCTTTCTGCATTGCAGCCTGTACAGATGTCTACAACAGTGTACAGGAGAGTGAGTAACAATTGAGATGTATTCCCCACCATACGTGTCATATATATACACACACGCAACCACACATGCCAGTACTGTGAATCAAACACCTGCCTAGCTCATGATATGTATGACAGACTTACAGCAGTAGTGCACGTGTTACAAAGTGTACTGATGCTTCCTTTTGAAACAGTGCTGATATATGCACATGGGAGGTCTTAACTGTTACAGGTGTCAAGTGATTTACCTTCGATGTCACCCTGACCACTGTCTATGTTGTGTGTGTTGCCCTTCAATTAATGAAACCATTGATTACCAGTTACATAGGTTATTGTAGGACCTCTTGTGACACACCTGTGAACTGTCCTCAGCACCACTTTATTTCCACACATCTGTCCATACCTGAGGTACATCTTTCCGTACATCCATCATATCACCATATACAGTTGGCAATGTTGAAGCTGCATTTCAACTGCATGATGTACTATGATACACATCATCTGCATACATCAGCAAATGCACACGCATGGTATCTGAATGAGTGCCACTACATGTACATGTGTGTAGGTCCTACAATCCTGTCATTTGGGCATGTTTGTAAGCATTGCAATTGGTGGACATGTGTAATGACATACATGACACATGGACTGTTGTATGATATGATAGCTGTAATGGGTGACCGGTGCAGAGGGAATGTTACCTCTGTCAACATTGATATCACACCTTATGTACTGTTAGCATTCAGCAGCCATGGACCTACATTCCATGTGCATGTGTGTAATGGCTGTAGCCACCTGTCTGCACAAAGCACAACAACAGCTATGCTATAGCTATTCTCTCTCCACTCTCCAAAATACTAGAGAGATGCATACACTCTCAGGTCTCAGACTACCTCCTTACTAACAACCTCCTTTCCAATACTCAGCATGGTTTCTGACCAAGCCATAGCACCACCACTGCCTTACTCTCCTTTACTAACACTATCCTTCAGCATAAAAACAATGGCTATCTCTCCTCTGCTACTTTCCTAGACCTATCTAAAGAATTTGACATGGTCCCATACAAACAACTCATCTCTGTCCTCAGTAACCTATTCTTCGCTCAATCAGTCACCAACTGGTTTCAGAGTTACCTGTCTGACCGCCAACAATCTGTTGTATGGCAGAATGACATATCTCCCCAACAACCTGTCTCCATAGGGGTTCCCCAAGGATCCATCCTTGGAGCCCTACTCTTCTCTGTTTTCACCAATAATCTAAAGTCTGCCACCAAACATGGCACTCTCATACAATACGCAGGTGACTCAACCATCATCTGCTCAGCCCAGTCCCTACCCAAACTGCAAAAAGTCACACAGGAAGCCTTTTCCTCTGTTGAAACTTGGTTATCCGATGCCCAATTAATACTCAACCCCAACAAAACTAAACTACTCATCTTCCAACCCACCAAACATACTCAAAACAACTCTCACTTTAACATCACAGCAAAAGACAAAACCAGTATATACCCAACTGTACACACCAAATTGCTAAGAGTGGAAATAGACAATAAACTAAAATTTGACATTCACATAGCCATGACCATAAAAAAGTCCACAAAAAACTAGGAGCGTTATACAGAAATAAGCAACTCTTCACCAAAGCAGCAAAGATTTCAATAGCAAATTCCCACCGTATCTCCACCCTACTTTATTCCTCTCCAATATATACCAACCTAAGGCAATGCAATCTAAGCAAGCTAGAGACCTGCTACAACAAAATTGCCAAATTTGCCACAGGGGCATCCTACCGTAGACACCACTGTCTCTCACTTGCTGAACTGGGCTGGCTTGAACTCCCTCACCCCCTTCAATGGTATCAACTCTCACTCGCCCACAAACTAGTAAACCATCCACTAAATGTCCCATTCCTCCAGAATCTACTCCAATCCTATCGCACCACCAGACCACTAAGATCCAGCAACAAAAATTACTTGCAGATCACTAAAGCCAATAACTTTGTTGGTGAAACACTATTTTCTTCTGCCATAGCCAAATTATGGAACTCCCTCCCACCCACAATTACCTCCATACCATCATGCACCCACTTCAAAACTTTACTAAAAGCACACCTAAAAACATGCTGGCTATGCCCTTGCAACTCCCACTCTAATATCACCCACCCCATCCAACCACTACCTTTCTTTCCACCCCACTAACTACCTTGATTATAGCAAGCTCAGATGCTCATAAGCCTAGTACTTATTATACAGCAGGAACTTCTTATTGTAACATTTGCTAATGTCTGTTATGTACTTCGCAGATAAATATTCTAGTTGTCTACTGATGTACTGTGTTCTTCATCTGTAAATATGTTTGTAATTAATTGCTATGTTAATTAAATTGTTAATCACTATGTAATCCAATGTAACTACTGTCTGTTTATTTTAACTGTGGAGCTTTTCTCCCCGGGCCTCTGCTGAAAATGGACGTACGTCCAGTCGGACACTCCCGGTCAACAAATGTAAATAAATAAATAAATAAAATAAATAAATTTACATATATGTTGTGTGTGTGGCATGTACATATCCAGGGCAGGTACATGTATGTCATATCCAAACATGAGGGTGTTTACTGGTGTAAAGCAACAGTCATCTGCTAATGCTGGAAATAACCGAGGGCCCTTGGTATGTGTACAGCTGACCTGGTTACAGACAGTGGTATCATTGCATTGCATAACACATGATGCAACTGTGTCAGTACATGGGTACTCTGCACAGTTGATGTAGAGCTTGGTACAGTCCACTGGTCAAGGTTCACATGGTGGTGTACTATTATATGTCCCACCACATGTATGGATGTGTGTTAGTGGTCCGAGGGTATGGTGGTGTCTGAGGATTACATCCTAGAATGCAGCATTTGACACTGTGTCCTGCACCTGACTCATCTGTGATGTCTTTTGTGGGAGTACCAGTCAGTACATGTGAGTGGCCTCTATGTATGCGGGGAAACCACCACCTGGAGCGGTCCATACGTGTGTTATGGCTCACATGTCTGGTTCTGAGGTATATGGTAGTAGTGCTATTGTGCACTACAGAGCCTTCAGCCAGGTGTTCCTCACTGTACAGATGTCAGTACTCCCCATTGTTGGATCTACGGTGAGCAGCTGTGATTACAGATACTACATATCTAGCACTGGTTAGCATAAGCATACAATGCAGTTGTCCTCTAGGTGTCAGGGTGTTATTCTGTGTTTAGGACATTTGCCTTGGAATGGCACTATATAGGCAAATGCGACTTAGGTATTATCCCCACTCCCTTGAATCATGGATGCATGGGATATGTGACAAAGGCCTGTCTACTTTTACTCATGTCATCCCAGAATAACAAACACTGGACAACCTCGTAATTACAGCAGGATATTGGCTCATTGTGTTGGTCACGAAGTTGCCACTCCTAGCGAGGCTTAGTGTGTTGGTCAAGCAGTTGCCACTCCTCGCAAGACATCACTGTGAGTGGTAGTATTGTGCTTGGTATAGAATGGTACATCTAAGGTGACGGACAGCAGCAGACATTGTGTATAAGACTGGTGTCAGATATATGTAGAGCAGCGTTCCTGCTAACAATGGCAACTACTAACACCAGAGTCCATTACAATGTGTTCTTTACATCTAACTTAATAGCATGGCTACTGTGGCCTTCCGTGTTTAGAATCAGAGTGCATCCCAGACAGCCCTGTGCTACTAAGTGTATGAGCATGCCCAGTATAACCTTGTGTAGATGGACACATAGTGCATTCTGAAAAGCCCTGTGCTACTAAGTGTGTTAGTATGCCCAGTGACACCTCGTGTCGGTTATGTGCCTCTGTGTATGGACATGGCCATTGTAACCCTGTATAGTGATAGTAGTCGTCCATTCCACAGATGGGCATACTCTAGGTCAGGATGGATTCCTACTTTAAATACACAGTTTCACAGGTATGTACATCTTAACTGCCAGCATCCCTGTTGATGTCCGCATTCCTAGAAGGTCATAATGACAGCCTTGAAATGTGTAGTCTGTGTGGCGCGACTCGTAACTATGTAGTATTATAATAGTGATCTGTAGATATGCAGGTGTTCCGTTCACAACACTGACGTGTGTGTGTGTTGGTGTGTGTTTGTCCCCATCTGCCTGAGGACTGAATAATGCTTTTAGACTGCTCACCCTCCATACCATCCCTATACCCACCTTTGGCAAGGCTGATGATGTCACCCACTTAGAAATACACCTCTGGGAGTGCTATGACCCAGTAATCTTGGTAGCGCATTCTGTAACTGCGTAATGCTGTAGTGTGATAAAGTAGTTAGGTCGGTGTTCTAATCCCAGACCTGCCAAGTGTGTGTTTGTCCCCGAATGCCTGAGGAATGAATAATGCTTTTAGACTGCTCACACTCCATACCTATACCCACCTTTGGCAAGGCTGATGATGTCACCCACCTAGAAATACACCTCTGGGAGTGCTGTCACCCAGTAATCTCTATAGTGTGTTCTGTATCTGCATAATGCTGCAATGTGATAAAGTAGTTAGGTTGGTGTTCTAATCCCAGACTTGCCAAGTGTGTGTGTGTGTGTGTGTGTGTGTGTGTGTGTTTGTCCCCACCTGCCTGAGGACTGAATAATGCTTTTAGACTGCTCACACTCCATACCATTCCTATACCCACCTTTGGCAAGGCTAATGATGTCACCCACCTAGAAATACACTTCTGGGAGTACTGTAACCCAATAATCTGGGTAGCTAATTTTGTAACTGCATAATGCTGTAGTGTGCTAAAGTAGTTAGGTCAGTGTTCTAATCCCAGACATGCCAAGTGTGTGTGTGTGTGTGTGTGTGTGTGTATGTCTGCGTGAGACAAATACAGTGCTTTGTAGAGTATGCACTCTCTGTACAAATCATATGACCACATTTGTCATTCCTGCTGTTGTCACCCACCTAGGTATACACCTGTAGGCATGCTGCAACTCAGTATTCACCGTAATGCGTCCCCTAAAAGTGTATTGCAGCCGTGTGATATGGTAGGTAGGGGTTCATATACAGGACATGGCAAGAGTGTGTTTGTCTGTCAGAGCCTGTGTAGAGGTGGCTGTGAGTGTCTTACCAGTGGACATGTTGGGGAGTGGATTTTGTAGTTTTCCTATATGGTGTCCGTCTTATGACACATTGGCCACCTCACAATGAGTACAACTGTCAGTCAGCCACGGGACTGTGTTGGCAAACCATATGCCTACATCTGGCAAAAGGCCTGGTGAATAATGTATGTAACCCTACTAGTACCCAGTATATGTCCTGCACCCATGTGCCATGCACAAACAAACTTGCCTAGGATATCCCGCTATGTTGCTAGTATCATGCACATTGATGACAGATAGTAGGCATGGTATGAATGCAGTGGCCTGCAGAGGACATGGCACCCTGTACAGCGGTACAATAGGCACATATATGCGGACATTGTGCCTTCACTATCTTCCCCACTGGATACCTGCAACATATGTGGTGCCATCAAATGTGATCCACAGAGGCCATACAATCCCCGCACACATGTGCTGTGTATGGACCAATGCCACTGACACCAGGGAATACCTGTATCATACTATCAATGCAGGTGCAGGGTCGACCTGATCACTATAAGCAGGTTTCGCCACACCAGGCCAGTACTGGCATATTGGGGGATAACAGTCTGTGTACACAATATGTGCCTGCCAAACCAGGTACACCTGTACATGTCATTGTACAGAATTGTGGGACATGCACATCCCAGTCAATGTCCATGTGAATGACTATCAAACACAGACATGGCATGCATTGCAAAGCTATGGCCATACACATTGGTAACCAGGATGTCAGGGCAGATCATGCAGTACCCATCTGTGTGGGACGTTGCAGACACTACACCCCTGCACTGCACACCATTGTCGGGTGACGTGATGCCAAAGATTACCCCTCACCCAGCCTTGTACAGCCATCTTGCGCAGCCAACCACTACACACCCATGAAGCAATGCATACATGCATGTTAGTACTGGCATCTTGTGTCTGTGTGTGGGTTATGATGCTCCCAACCACAGTCACTCCCAGTATAACCCTCATTGGCATACCAACAGATGTCAAACACTTTCACATGCCCTAGCCCATAGAACTTCCAGATATCCCCTGTGGTGCATGTAGTCCTGTGCATTACTGCAGTGTGGAAAACTAAGTAGTTAGGTTGTGTATTTGTGGCCCTGGTGAAGAGTGTCAATGAGTGTCCATTAGAGAGTGTGGTTTTGGTGACAATGGCATCCATTCACGTGGACAGCCATGTGTGCCACACCTAATGTATGTCTACTATATCTCTGCTGCAGATGTCACTCACCTACACACATATATGATCTTACAGCACCGCAACATGTCACCTTTGTGGCACATGTATTAACGTCATGCACATGTAATAATAATGACTAGTCAGTCAGGGGTTTGACCCCTGTACAGTTAGGCGTGTGCCTGACAATGCTTAATAAGTCTCCAAGCCCTTCCCCGGTGTACTTTGCCTGTCCCACCCACACACTCTCTGGTGGATGTGAAGGTGTACACCTGCTCAGCAACAGCATGCATATTGTAAGTGATGGACATGATCAGGTGATGGCTTCTGCACCTATTGCAGTCCTCCTCTAGCTGATTGCATGTGGAACAGCTGTGATGGTGTTCCCATAGCCATTTGCATGATAAACACAGTACACTATCTAGGGAAAACATGTTGGTATTTTCCCATGACAGTCACTATGAGTGGTACCTGGATGTGGTGCTCTGACACAGCATCACAGATGATGTCTGGATGTACCTCAAATATTATACACAGTGGGAAATAGCCTAAAGACAGGAGGGTGATGTGCCACACATGACTACAGCATGTAAGTGTAGCTATGCTGCATTGAGACTACTGCCTTTTTAACATGTGTGTGGTAATGGCTATTCTGCATGTTCTAATACAGACATGACAGTACTCTGTTCGTGAGGGACCCCCATCTGTAAGGCCATCTGTGAAATGGTCTGTGTGTGCAGCCATTTGTTTCCTGTGTTACACACTGAACACACATCTGTGCACAGCAGAAGCATAGTTTGAGGATTGCATACGGTACATGATGATAGGGATGTGTTATCGCCATTGCATCCCTGACTGGACATGTGTCACATTAAACAGTGGTATGACAAATACTGTCTGGGGGTCCCAGTGACAAGCCAATAATGGGCAACTGTTCATAGCTGTGCTCACACATCTACTACACATTGTACAGATGGCATGCAGTATATATGCATGTGTTGTGCTCCCTCTGCAAATATATACCATCTGTTGTGTTGGGTTGATGGTGATATATATGCATACTGTTGTAGGTAATCCTGTATGCTGGTGGCTATCACTAAGCCATATGTGGGTTTAAACTGCAGCACCATAGGCTGAATGGGTTGGGAGGTCCTGGCAGGACCTCCTGTCCCACTTCAGCTGACCATGGCACCGGGCACTAACACATCTGGGGCCCAGCCTTGGACATCAACCTCTGTTGGCTCTGCACCACCTTCTGGTGGTACCACCACTGAGGATGGAGGATGTCCCCCCTGGGAGCTGGACCAGACAGGTACATGTCTGCTGTCGTGTGGTCCTGGACGTGTTGCGTTGGGGGCTCACTAAGGGGTTTCGAAGCTAGATACACAAGCTCAAGGGCGGAGTGTCACATTTACAGGGTGATGCTGCCCCTCCTGGACAGCCCCCAGCACTGCCTCCTTTGCAGCTGTTTAGGTGCAGTGGTGGCTGCCCATGGCTGGGGACCTCCATCCCACTGTTCCCATGGGCTTGTGAATGCCGAACGCCCATCTTACATTCGGTTAGCCTCTACACTGCTTTACCAGTGCAATACTCGCATACTGGTAGCCAAAGAGGCTTACACCTGCTCGCTCCCACACTTGCAAATGCACTGACATTGGTGCATGCATCTGACACTCACACCCCTGGGTGGGAGCGAGGACCACAATATTACCTTGTGATGCCTATTACATCAGACTACATGACTACAGTATCAGGAATGGCTACCCATTAGGCGACAACATGGTGTTCGACTGTACGGAATTGGCGGCCTGTCCAGTGAATTAATCATATTATTTCTGTGTTCCTCATACAATCTGCTCCCATTTGGCTGATACATGGGAACCGAGGCTCTTCAATACAGACAAGTAATTGGGTTTTGGGAGCCACATCCGTCGGCCGAGTCATGCTACCGCATACCTATTGTAGGTTTGGCACCTTTTCAATTGGCCAAGGTGGGACTTTAGGGTTAACACCTGTCCCACTTTGCGAGGGACAGTCCCTCTTTAGGCAGTTGTGTCCTGTGAAAATAATCAAGACATAGCAAATGTCCTGAGATTACAGGACAAAATTATATCCCAAGTTACTTTAATAGTTGCATAAAACAGTTATTTTATATATGAAACTTCTATATGTTATGTGAAGTAGCATAAGCAATTCAAATGTTACTAGAATAAGCTTTTATTTGTGCAAATAAGTAAAATTCTGTACTATGCACGGTTGTAGGTATGTTTTGTCCTGGAAAATCTGACATTTCTACAGAACATGTCCCACTTTGAGCATTTGAAAAGGTGGCATCCCTATAGGACCTTTATGTAGAGATGTCAGATTTTGCAGGGCAAAACATACCCACAGCCAGTACAAAGGAGAGTACTTCACTGTTTTGCCTAAATAAAAGGTTATTCTTGTAGCATTATAGTTGCTTATACTGTTTCTTATAACATTTAGGTGTTTCAGATACAAAATAATTGTTTTATGGAACTACTACAGACAATATAGGAAATCTTTGTCCTAAATCACAGGACATTTGCCATAATTACAATTATTTTACAGGACACAACTGCCAAAAGGGGAGTGTCCCTCGCAAAGATGGACAGGTGGTAACCCCAACCCTATTATTCTATCATCTTTCTAAGGTAGCCGGCGGAATATGCAGTTTCTCTCACTAGCAGACCTCTCATATGAATGGGGAAGAATGAAAACTGAATCAAGGACACTGCATAACAACCTCAGGGACACATTTAGAAGTTTGGTGCTATTAACCTAACACATTGACAGACCCAGAGCATATGTATTCATACACATTGTCTGAGGTACATGCTGTTTATGACTCTTACATGTTGTCATTATTCATTACGTGTATTCTGCCACCTTTCCTCCTAATATCACTAGTTCTAGGTGGGTTTAGTTGGAACAGAGTTAGATTCTGATTGATAATCATGGACGTCCCTGGTAATCGGGGACAGTTCAATGGTATAGTCCCTATGTGTTCCCCCAATGGTTTACAGACTATCCAGTGGATGTGCTCTTAAGGTTTGGGAGGTATGGGTGTCTGCTATGCCCACATCGGAATATTACTTGCATCCACGGGGCGGGCCTAATACGGCTCTGCTAGCCAACACCTGCATGCCTAGGCCCATAATCGCATACCCATAATTCCCCTACCTGCAACTCCTCGACAGCACTCATCCTTACGGTGGGCGCAGGTGGGGTATAAACACACCCC
>NC_056730.1:162026358-162071358 GCF_019279795.1 Protopterus annectens | reverse complement strand
GGATCAGTAATAGTTAAATGATAAAGTGTTTTTTTATCGATAATACCATTGTCAACAGCAGAGTTCAAAAAGTCATCAATATCCTTTTTAAAAACTGAGGTAGGGTCCAGTGGCATTTTTGTATAATATTTAGCATCATTAAGTTGTTTATGTGCTTCAATATCATAATCACACCAATCTAACACTACCACTGCCCCTCCTTTATCTGCGTTGATAATTACCAAATCTTTATTACGTACAAGTTCCTCTAGACAAGATTTTTCACCATCAGTGATGTTATTGGACATAGGTCTCTCATAATTATGCTTAAAATGTAACTCACTAAGTACACTTCGCAAAAAGAGATTAACAGCTGGATGCATAGGGGGAGTAAATTTGGAAGTGTGATATTTGAAACATTCCATTTGTGAATATTCTGTATCACCTTGATCCTGGAAAAACAATTTTAAATTGATAAGTCTGCAAAATGCAAATAAATCATTAGTAAATGAATCCTCTGGAACAAAAAAGCCAGGAATGAAGGATAAACCTTTATTTAGAAAAGATATCTGTTCATCTGTTAATGTGGTACTGGATATGTTACATACATTGTTTACTTTTTGGTCAATATCTCCAACAAATTCTGTAGACTGGTGACTTTTTCTATGCTTCCTGCCCTCCTCCTCCCTCTGTGTTCCCTAAAGGGGATACATAGTTTTTACGTTTGGGGGTGGGGGAATCCATGATAGACTGTGTGTCAGTATCTGTGCCAGACGAGGTTTCAAAATCAGTGGACTCAGTATTATTGTTGTGCCCTTTTAATATGGAGCGTGGACGTTTCCTTTTTGATTTAGAAAATTGCTTATTAACATTATGTCCTTCTTGAAATCGGACATGCCTAATGTTCTTGAACGGTTGTCCCTTATAATCTGAAAGGTCACGAGAAAACTTTTTGAGTTTTCTTTCTTTCAAAATAGTATCAAAACTCAACAGTTCAGTACTCAATTTTGTTAATAAAGTAGGAAAAAAAGTTTCATTTTGATAATGATTGCATTCCTCAATAGACTTGAGAACTAAAGTGGTTTCACTCTCAATGATTCTAGTGTAATAATCAGATAAAGCTTTCACAAACTTCATTGAGCATTCCTGTTGAATAGAGTTCCATTCTGTAAGTAAATTCTCATCAGGGCTAGCCACCAAGGGCTGTATTTTCACTCTGAGACCCCTAGGGCAAATGCCCTTTACCAAATAGGCTTTTAATAATTTGTGATGCCAAACACAAGATCTCAGTGCCTTCATATTTTTATTTAATGAAGCAAATTCTTGCTCACATTTTTGTTCAGGTTTTAAAGAAATCACATTCCCTGAGGCAGTGGTATCATCCCCAATGCCAAATGCTGCAATATCATCTTTATCCGATGATAGATCCAAAAGGAGCTTTTTGAGATCCATAATGTGACCAGAATTGTTCTTCGATAAAGCCACGGCCTGTATATGAAGATCAAATGATCTAACAATAGTCAGACAATGATGGCAATACACAATAGTACTAAAAATTGGTTCGTTGTAGCCACGTCTGATACAGGACAATAGTGGTACTTATATAATGATATGTGAAGACCAGCAAAGGTCTGTTGCTTGGCATACAAATATCTAATATTTATCAACATTAAAGAAGGATAGTCCCAGTAGTGAAAAGAATAAGACTTAAGAGGTAATTATGTACGTTGACACAATGGAGTGAAAAATATATTTAGATATAGCAATTTGCCAAAATGCACTAGTGTTATTCAAATTATGTGAAACAAGTCATGGACAGATACTGACTCAGTATGCCAAACTAAAATAGTTAGCTCATACTGTAGTTAAATCAGTCATAGGGGCTCCAAAATAATAATATTATATAGAGTCATATAACTGAATTCCTAACTGTAAAGATAAAAAGCTTCATAAATCTTCAGTGTCTCTAATATACTGTAGGAAAAATGATCATAAAACAACTAAATTATTTCAAAATTTGTTAGTATTGACCCTTAGATAGCATATTAAACTTACACAAGATAAATCTTTTCAAAGGTGAAAAGTCAATAAGATAATGTTGCACAACATATACATAAGCCCCCACAATCAAGAGCATAAAAAATGAGCAACAAAATGCTAACTATAGATCATAGATGTTAACAATAGTTATGTGTATAGATCAATAATTATTCAAATTTCTGAAATAAATAACAGTATAGACAAAGAGACATAATTATTGCAGTTTACAAAATAGAAATGAAGCACAGTATAGAGTCCAGCAAAATGACTCCAAGTGGAAACTAGAAAAAATATCCACCTGTATTATAAAAAATAATAAAGATACAGTCCCTTTACAAATGTTAACTCTCAAGTGACGATAGCTGTAGTCCAATCCTAATTGCAACAAAGTGCAAATGACGCTGATCCTGTAAAGGCCATGACCAAATTATACAAAAGATATAAATCATACCCATAGAAAAAATCCAATGTTTATATAAAGTTGCATCATGAAACAAAAATAATCACAGTAGCTCACAACCCCTAGATGTAAAAAGGTTGTCAGCCAATGTTCCAATCATGTATACGCTGAAAATCAGCCCCAAACTGGAAAATATAAATTCCGCCTTTCAGAAAAATATATATAAACTGCTTGCATAGAGTTCCACAAATATGTAGGCCTCGATCTGTTAAATCATAAAATGGAAAATGAACCGATAGCTCCAACAGTTAAATCAAAATCCCCAGATATAAGAAAGAATTGTTTAAGCACTGTTCCGATGTTATCTACTGAAGACCAACCAAAAGAAAGTAGAAAATATAGCTTCTGCCTTTTTAAAATGAAATATATCAGTTGGTTTGATGAGGTTCCCCAATTGTATAAGCAGTAGTCAACCAATATTCAAACGCTACTCACTCGAAACATCATCATGACAATATTGCGTGCAAAGCAGGATACACAAAGGCACCTTCAGAAATGGAATACAAAACGGTCCAAGAGTAATACAGAATCAAATCCAAATTCGTAAACCAAACGCCTGGTCACAGATGCGATAGCACAGTCCACCATGTTTTCCCCCAGCAGGAGCAGAAAGGAGGTGTAACATACAAAATGATCCCCCTGCGCGTAAGGAACTGCACGGCTCTCCGTAAATAACAACAAAAAACAAAAATGAGCCAGCAGCAAGTAGACTGAGTTAGAAAAAAGAGTAGTTTAATAAAGACTACCCACACAGCATAATGGCATCCAAAAACAAACCGGTTTCGGCAATGGTTATAAACCTAGCCTTCTTCAGTGTACAGCAAGGAGCCTAATCAGAAATGCTGTATTTAAACAGATAGAGCCATGCTGATTGGTTACATTTCTGAAGGTGCCTTTGTGTATCCTGCTTTGCACGCAATATTGTCACATAACACCATAAGAATATCGGACGTTCTTTATTCATACCAACTGCAGCACAAGAGATATCATCTTCGGTAATGTTTGTGTATACCATTGGGTGAGTGGTTCACTTGTATACAGACTGGGCGAATTACGATCTCGTTTTTGGCTCTTAGAAGTATCTATTTGATATGATATGATACCAAGGGAACCTAATTTTTTCAATTATTAATGGTTGCATGTGCGTGGCCTTATTTTCAACATGGCGATCTGGAATCTAAGCTGTGGATGTTTCGAGTGAGTAGCGTTTGAATATTGGTTGACTACTGCTTATACAATTGGGGAACCTCATCAACCCAACTGATATATTTCATTTTAAAAAGGCAGAAGCTATATTTTCTACTTTCTTTTGGTTGGTCTTCAGTAGATAACATCGGAACAGTGCTTAAACAATTCTTTCTTATATCTGGGGATTTTGATTTAACTGTTGGAGCTATCGGGTTCATTTTCCATTTTATGATTTAACAGATCGAGACCTACATATTTGTGGAACTCTATGCAAGCAGTTTATATATATTTTTCTGAAAGGCGGAATTTATATTTTCCAGTTTGGGGCTGATTTTCAGCGTATACATGATTGGAACATTGGCTGACAACCTTTTTACATCTAGGGGTTGTGAGCTACTGTGATTATTTTTGTTTCATGATGCAACTTTATATAAACATTGGATTTTTTCTATGGGTATGATTTATATCTTTTGTATAATTTGGTCACGGCCTTTACAGGATCAGCGTCATTTGCACTTTGTTGCAATTAGGATTGGACTACAGCTATCGTCACTTGAGAGTTAACATTTGTAAAGGGACTGTATCTTTATTATTTTTTATAATACAGGTGGATATTTTTTCTAGTTTCCACTTGGAGTCATTTTGCTGGACTCTATACTGTGCTTCATTTCTATTTTGTAAACTGCAATAATTATGTCTCTTTGTCTATACTGTTATTTATTTCAGAAATTTGAATAATTATTGATCTATACACATAACCATTGTTAACATCTATGATCTATAGTTAGCATTTTGTTGCTCATTTTTTATGCTCTTGATTGTGGGGGCTTATGTATATGTTGTGCAACATTATCTTATTGACTTTTCACCTTTGAAAAGATTTATCTTGTGTAAGTTTAATATGCTATCTAAGGGTCAATACTAACAAATTTTGAAATAATTTAGTTGTTTTATGATCATTTTTCCTACAGTATATTAGAGACACTGAAGATTTATGAAGCTTTTTATCTTTACAGTTAGGAATTCAGTTATATGACTCTATATAATATTATTATTTTGGAGCCCCTATGACTGATTTAACTACAGTATGAGCTAACTATTTTAGTTTGGCATACTGAGTCAGTATCTGTCCATGACTTGTTTCACATAATTTGAATAACACTAGTGCATTTTGGCAAATTGCTATATCTAAATATATTTTTCACTCCATTGTGTCAACGTACATAATTACCTCTTAAGTCTTATTCTTTTCACTACTGGGACTATCCTTCTTTAATTTTGATAAATATTAGATATTTGTATGCCAAGCAACAGACCTTTGCTGGTCTTCACATATCATTATATAAGTACCACTATTGTCCTGTATCAGACGTGGCTACAACGAACCAATTTTTAGTACTATTGTGTATTGCCATCATTGTCTGACTATTGTTAGATCATTTGATCTTCATATACAGGCCGTGGCTTTATCGAAGAACAATTCTGGTCACATTATGGATCTCAAAAGCTCCTTTTGGATCTATCATCGATAAAGATGATATTGCAGCATTTGGCATTGGGGATGATACCACTGCCTCAGGGAATGTGATTTCTTTAAAACCTGAACAAAATGTGAGCAAGAATTTGCTTCATTAAATAAAATATGAAGGCACTGAGATCTTGTGTTTGGCATCACAAATTATTAAAAGCCTATTTGGTAAAGGGCATTTGCCCTAGGGGTCTCAGAGTGAAAATACAGCCCTTGGTGGCTAGCCCTGATGAGAATTTACTTACAGAATGGAACTCTATTCAACAGGAATGCTCAATGAAGTTTGTGAAAGCTTTATCTGATTATTACACTAGAATCATTGAGAGTGAAACCACTTTAGTTCTCAAGTCTATTGAGGAATGCAATCATTATCAAAATGAAACTTTTTTTCCTACTTTATTAACAAAATTGAGTACTGAACTGTTGAGTTTTGATACTATTTTGAAAGAAAGAAAACTCAAAAAGTTTTCTCGTGACCTTTCAGATTATGATAAGGGACAACCGTTCAAGAACATTAGGCATGTCCGATTTCAAGAAGGACATAATGTTAATAAGCAATTTTCTAAATCAAAAAGGAAACGTCCACGCTCCATATTAAAAGGGCACAACAATAATACTGAGTCCACTGATTTTGAAACCTCGTCTGGCACAGATACTGACACACAGTCTATCATGGATACCCCCACCCCCAAACGTAAAAACTATGTATCCCCTTTAGGGAACACAGAGGGAGGAGGAGGGGGGCAGGAAGCATAGAAAAGTCACCAGTCTACAGAATTTGTTGGAGATATTGACCAAAAAGTAAACAATGTATGTAACATATCCAGTACCACATTAACAGATGAACAGATATCTTTTCTAAATAAAGGTTTATCCTTCATTCCTGGCTTTTTTGTTCCAGAGGATTCATTTACTAATGATTTATTTGCATTTTGCAGACTTATCAATTTAAAATTGTTTTTCCAGGATCAAGGTGATACAGAATATTCACAAATGGAATGTTTCAAATATCACACTTCCAAATTTACTCCCCCTATGCATCCAGCTGTTAATCTCTTTTTGCGAAGTGTACTTAGTGAGTTACATTTTAAGCATAATTATGAGAGACCTATGTCCAATAACATCACTGATGGTGAAAAATCTTGTCTAGAGGAACTTGTACGTAATAAAGATTTGGTAATTATCAACGCAGATAAAGGAGGGGCAGTGGTAGTGTTAGATTGGTGTGATTATGATATTGAAGCACATAAACAACTTAATGATGCTAAATATTATACAAAAATGCCACTGGACCCTACCTCAGTTTTTAAAAAGGATATTGATGACTTTTTGAACTCTGCTGTTGACAATGGTATTATCGATAAAAAAACACTTTATCATTTAACTATTACTGATCCTACTAGACAACATATTTATTTTCTACCAAAAATACATAAAGATTTTTCACATCCACCTGGAAGGCCCATTGTGTCAGGTATGGGGTCGATTACTGAACCTCTTTCTGAATTTCTAACTATGCATTTAAAGCCTTTGTTACTACATGTTAGATCACGAATACAAGACACTACTCAATTTTTGAGTATTGTAAATGATATGCAGTTGGATTCAGACTGGTTACTTTGTACCTTGGACGTAAGTTCACTCTATACCAATATTCCACATTGGGGCGGACTTGATGCTATTGAATTTTGGCTCAATGAATCTAAATTATATCAACCTGGATTCAATACTCTCTTGTTAAATTTGACTGAGCATGTTTTGACTAAAAATGTTTTTTTCTACAACCAGGAATGTTACCTACAGATCAGAGGTACAGCTATGGGGGCATCTTTTGCCCCCATATATGCAGATCTGTTTATGGCATATATTGAACAAATTATGATCTATGACGACACTCATAATTTGTTTTTGCCAGAAATTGATATCTGGCGTAGATATTTGGATGATTGCTGGATGGTGTGGAGATCGGATGTTCCATATCTCCAGGAATTTATGGAATATCTGAATGATAATATATGGGGAATACAATTTACAATTACCTATGACCGAAAATCAATTACATTTTTGGATGTTTTGGTAACTAGAAACAATGATAACACCTTAACAACTGAAACCCATAGGAAATTCCCTCAATACAATACGATTCTCCACGCATCCAGCTTTCATCCAAAACATATTGCAAAGAACATCCCTAAATCACAATTTATCAGGATTAGCGTAATTGTTCTGATAATAATACTTTTGTCAATCATGCTCAGGATTTACATAATAGATTCATTGAGCGGGCTATAATTCAGGATATGTGACCATGGCTCAGAATTATGCATCTGGTCTACATAGATCTAATCTATTAACATATAAAAAGAAGTACATCAAACCCAATAAACTAAGACTTACTACCACATTTGGCAGAAATACCAACAACTTTATTAAGATCATCAGGGATAACTGGAATATACTGGAGGCTGATGTCAGAATTAAAAACATTATTCCTGACAAATGCCTTTTCTCTTTTCGAAAAGGCAAGAATTTGGCTGGCCATTTTAATCACTATAAACATCACTATGAGTCCACTTTACCACAGGTGTATCAAACCACTATTTTGGGTGATAAGCTTATAGGTTCCTTTCCATGTGGTCACTGTGTCAATTGTAAGCATATGTTGAAAATCAAGGAGTTCACCAGCAGGAATACCAATACAGTTTTTGACATTACATTTTTTGCTAACTGTAACACAGATTGGGCCATTTATCTGGCCTGTTGCACCTGCCACTCATTTTATGTTGGGCAGACGTCACGACCAGTTAAATTACGTATCTCTGAGCATCTCAGTGATATTAGATGCCAGAAAATAACCAACGCACTATACAAACACACTCTCACCCATGGTACTGCAAAATTTCATTTTACCATTATTGATAAAATTATTGGTGATAGAACCAATAAGAGTGGTTGGCATAATAAACTCAACCTAAAAGAAAAGAAATGGATAACTAAATTAGGTGCACTATTTAATCCTGGGCTAAATGAATGTTTATAAACAAAAACTTGAACATATGATATATGTTTGTTGCATTATTGGTGTTTTAATATCTAGAATACATATGTATATTAAAAATATATATACAGATATAGTTAATCTCAATATTACTGTATGTACTCTGGTCTATAATGTATTTTGCATGTATGCATATATTATATATCTTTGTTCAATATTGGATTATGTACAATAGGTGCCTTAATATTTAGAATACATATTTATGTATTTTTAAAAAAATATATACATAAAAACAGCTAAACTTAAAATTGCTGAATGTATTCAGGTCCATAATGTGTTTTTTGAATGTGTTTTTTGAACGTATTAACATTCATATTAATCCTTGTTATTCATGCTGATTGTTCATCAGCAAATGTCCAAAACTTTGTAACCAATCAGCATGGCTCTATCTGTTTAAATACAGCATTTCTGATTAGGCTCCTTGCTGTACACTGAAGAAGGCTAGGTTTATAACCATTGCCGAAACCGGTTTGTTTTTGGATGCCATCATGCTGTGTGGGTAGTCTTTATTAAACTACTCTTTTTTCTAACTCAGTCTACTTGCTGCTGGCTCATTTTTGTTTTTTATTGCTATATTAATCCATGCCAGAAGAGCTGTTAGTCCTCATTCTTCTTCACTCTTTGAATGTCCTACTTTGGTATTAAAGCTGTATGAGAATTTTGTTGCATAAGCCATAGCTTTTAGATCCTGTTCTGTTATTACAATTAGATAATTAAATAAATGACAGCACAATGACAGTTTTCATTACCATAAAATCCATAATTTACTTTCTTCTTAATTGTTTTTTATGTTCACATACTTTGCATAGTAAAACCATTAATATCTTACTCTTGGGTGAAATTTATCAGCAATATACATATGTTTATCAGAGTTCTTTAAATGATACCTGACTTTCTCATTTCCTGATCAAATGCAATGTATCTCTTTCCTCGAGCTACTTCAGTATATCAAAATACCACAACACTGAAACTCATAAAGATAAGATGAAAACATCACCGATAATTTGAATCAACGAATCAAGTAATGCACATATCTGGAAGTATTCAGAAAATTTGAATGGACACTGCACTAAACTAAGAAAAACATCTTCTTCAGTGTAACATAAAATGTAAGAGAAACATTTTTCATGTTTACTAATTGTGAATAGAGATAACAGTACAGTGAGGACAGGGAAATTAACACCTTTCCCCACTATACTGCAATCTTGGAGTTGGTATGTATAATTTGCAGAGGGTGTGGGGAGATGCAGCCCCTCACATGGGGGGTGCAGGGGGCTTGCCACCTACAAAACCATTGGAAAAGTTGTATTTTTTTTGTTTAAGTTATGTGTATTAATATATAGATTTGTTTCTGTGTTTCTTACAATGTCCATTCAAATTCTCCAGTGACTTCCAGACATGCCTATTAGTTGATTCATTGTTTAAAACATTCAACTCTGTTAACATTTGTATATGTGAATTTGCAATGTTTTTGTCTCGTCTTTATGAGTTTCAGTGCTATGGTATTTTGATCCACTTAAGTAGAGCTATATATATATATATATATATATATATATATATATATATATATATATATATATATATGTACACACACACACAGACATATATAGGATTCCTATTAGATCATCGAAGACGCATAATTTCAAATGTGTCTTCACCGAAGTTAAAATAATGAAAACTGAAAACAGCGAAGGGGAATATGAACGATTTTTTTCCCTGGGAAAGAAATTGCTTGCCCGCCTCTGGTAGTTTGCTGTTTTGCAAACTGTAGTGCAATCTCGGAGTTGGTATATTTAGTTGGGGGGGTGTGGGGGGCATCGCTTACCCCCACTTTTTTCTTTTGTGTGTAGTGATATATTTTATTTTTGGACAAACAATTTCTTTAAGAAGGAAAGAAATCTCTCATATGTAGCTTCACTGTTTTCAGTTTTCGTTTTTATGGGTTTGATGAAGACACATTCGAAGTAATGTGTCCTTGACGTTGTGATATAGACCCACATATATATACATGTACATATATTTATAGGTTTACTATCAAAATATTGAAAGTCCAAACCATGAATGTTCACATCCCCGAACCAAAACAATGAAAAATATCAAGCAGACTGCTGACAATGTTGATTTGTTCAGAAGGCAAGAATAGACATTCCACAGTGAATGGAGCGCTCACCATCCAAAAAATACTCCATTTTAAATCCAGATATATTTCTACTGTTTTGCAGTGGGGCAAACCCCTCCTTGCACCTCCTATGCAAGGGACTGCGCCCCCATACCTCTTACTAATTCTATACTCCAAGATCACACTACAGTGAAGAAAAGGTAATTTTCCCAATCTCCACTGTAATGCGATGCAATTCCGAACACCAACACTCAGAATTGCGAACATAAGCTATGTTTTGGAGTTGACAGGTTTTTCGTTTGCAGTTTTGCTTTTTTGCACATTTCTGTTCATCCTCGTGACAGATGGTAAGGTACATTTCATTATTTTGAAGGTCAGCTCTCTCTCTCTCTCTCTCTCTCTCTACATATATATCTATATATATATATCATGTCTTTGAATGCACAAGTGTTCGAATGATGTAATATCGAATCAGGAAGTTCGAAATGCAAGAAGTACGAACACATAGAACAGCGATTTTTTTCCCATGGAAAAAAATTGCTGTTCCGGTACAAAAACAAAAAATCACATACACCTTAAACTTATACTAATGTGGATGGCTTTGCCCCCCACTCCCCCCTACTTAAATATACCAACTCCAAGACTGCACCACAGTAGAGGAAATAGCAAAGCCGTGAAAACGACCCACTGTTTTTTTCCCCTAGGAAAAAAATCGCTGTTCCATGGCTTTGTTATTTTCACATTTCAAACTTCCTTGTTCAATATTATGACATTCGAATACCAGTGTGTTCGACGTTGTGATATAGACCCTATATATATATATATATATATATATATATATATGTGTGTGTGTGTATGTGTGTGTATATATCTATATATCTATATATATATATATATATATATATATATATATATATATATATATATATATATATATATATATATATATATATATATATATATATATATATATATATATATATATATATATATATACATAGTTCTCCTTTATAATCTCAAACTACTAAAATCTCAAATTTTAGTATCTCAAAACATTAAAGGCGAATCGACAAAACAACAAAATCTCAAAACCTTGAAACTTCAAATACCGAACACAAACACAACACCACAAATATACCGCAACATGCACACTACAAAACAAAACAACACAGAAAAACACACCACTACTCATCCACAAACCTACACTACAATTAAGCAGAGATCACACAAACAGAAAAAGACAGCAAACTCACACCCAGACATTCTACAGTCACTTGCACACACACAATCACGCATATACAAACACCAACACATCCAACACTTACACACTCATAATTTCACCTGCCTACCCTAACCCACCAGTACAACTTACACACTCACATACAATCAAACTCCCACCCAAAACCCTTACAAAACACTCACTTACCTTAAATTCCATGAAAATCCACACACTACACTGGACACCATCCAAACCAAACACCGCACGTAACATAGTGTAAATCCATAACAGCAAATTTTAGATATTAGAATTTGCGATTATGTACTTTCACTATTTTAAATATTTGCCTTTATGATCTCAATACTGAAATTCCTAGATTTCAGTATTTCGAGATTATAAAGAGGAACTATATATATATATATATATATATATATATATATATATATGTGTCAATCAGTTGTCCAGTAAAAAAAGTCCCAACAATGCTCATACCAAATAATTCATACAAAATCAGAGATCGTGCCAGCATAAACATGTAAGTGGTCCCCTTAGCCCAACTGAGTTATGTAGATAAATCACAGATCTTGTTCACATTCATCCCTCAATGTGCTCTTGTAGCATGAATTCATCAACTAATTTGTACCTCTGCTTATGATGCACAGACCAAATGATATTCAAAGCCTCACCATTTGCTTCATGAAGAAATTATTTCTCACATCAGTTGTAAGCTTACCTCCTTTCATTTGTTATTCATAAGCTTCTGTACTTTTCTGGGTTCTCTAGTTTAATTAGACTTTCACACTAGCATTACTGCATGGAATAATATATTCCAATACAATATTTACCACCTGTAATTTCTTCTAAACAATGTACATTAAAATACTCTTGCCTTAATTTGGTCACATATTTCACTATTTTCACATATTTGTCTGGACGTTTCCCACCAGCTTGAACTTTCTTTTCAGGTGGGAACTGTCAAATAGATTGAATTTTTCTTGCAAGGCCATGCCATTTCTATAGCAAGAATTTTTCAGCTTTCCCTTACTCTGGTCCCTTGATAACATACCATGATTTTCAGTTTCATTTTGCAATGACCAGATGATATTAAGCTGAGTAAATTAACCATGGTATGATGATCACTTCTAAATTATTTTGTCTTTGTTTTACATTTTTCATTATAGGCAACTGTCCTAGTGAATACATTGAAATGGACTATATATTTTTTTCTAGAAGTCCATAAGCTTGCAGTTTATTGTAACAAATAATGATTATTATGCCTCCATCCAAGCACTAGCTTTTTAATATATTTCTTAAATGCTGTTATTCTCATCAATGAACAGAACAACATTTTGCTGTTTGACTACAAAAAGAACAATTTTATGTCATAAAAACATACAGATCTGAGTATTTACTGCTGTGATAACAGATTCATGATACAGCTCCCTCTCTTTCTTACAAAATGCTTCCCCTTACTCTTACTTTCTACCCTCTTTTACTGAACATATCTTCAACTTATTCCACATTTCAAACCTCAGTGTACTTAAATGTTCCTGTCAGCTTTTAGCATAGTACAGAGTAAAATGCCTCCCTAAAGCTTAGAAAGATGACATCCACAAGATGTCTGTCAAGCATTGGTCAATTTTAGAAGTGAATCGAATGTAACTAAAAAGATGTAACCTTGTGCTACTTATGCTATTTTTGTTTAATCAAATTAATTGCAATAATAAAGTTAACAAGCCTTATATTCTTGGTCTCCCCTTTTTTGGAGATAGCTGTTAGGCTGCTGTATGATAATCTTTTGGTTCACCTTATTCTCTCCTTGCACACTGTAATGACACCTGAAGCTCTCTAGTTCTTATACACTTCAATTGTCTGACGCCCTTATTTTTAGAGTGGGTGCCAGTGCAGGTTGCCACCATGGAGAAAATAAGGTCTCTAGGTTTTTAGTAATTTCAACTATATATATGACTTTCTTATTTTGTTTGTTAAAGGGACTTTAGAAGGGTATAGTGAACTGAACTGTTTGGAATGATTTGACATGAGCTCAAAAAATGTTAGATTAGTGTTGTAAAATATGCATAAACTTTGAGTAGGAACCAAATCTCTCTCTCTCTCTGTATATCTATATCTATCTATATATAGATATATCTAAATATAGATATATAAATAGATAGATATGCATACATTCACACATACAAAAGTGACACGCATTATAATTAATTATAACATTAAAACACTAATATGGCTACTTTGTCAATTTTAATATAAAATGTAAATTGTTTTATGAGGACCGACAAAAAGCAAGGGTTGAACTTTATTAATACATGTAGGATTAAAATTGTCATGTTTCAATTGGTGCATTTAGATGGATTTTAATGTATAAGCTTGATAAAAAAGAGGATTTCAGTGCAGATATCTTCTTACTCATTACTCAAATAACTGGACACTCTGTCCTGCCAACAAAGCACTAATAAATATTACTAAAAGGAAGAACACAGCTGGTGATTCTCTTTACTCTAATAACATAGCTAAACTCTGGAACACCCTACCTCTGAACATAAGATCCACCACAAGTGTAGCAATATTTAAAAAAATTATTGAAAACTCACCTATCAGTAACATGGATCAGCTCATGTTCCAACCCCGGTTAACAGATTAACACTCCATATGGTCTCTATCTAAATCCTGTAATCTTAAGACATTATGTATATACTTATGACTCTCCTCATGACCATATTTCAATTCTACTGGGAATGTCCAATGGTCTCATTATTATGTTTAGTATTTCCCTGCATTTCTACAATGTTGGTATATAAGGACATGGAGCTCAGATACATATGTTCCATATTATCCTTTGTACCCACATTTTAGAACTTCTCTTTAAAGCTGTATATATATATATATATATATATATATATATATATATTACTCTTATCTGTCTTTTGTATTTAGCAATTTTTGTATTATTGTATTTCAGTGTATTTTATTGTATTATGTTCAGCTTTTCTCCCTGGACCTTTGCTAAAAACAGATTTTTTGCTCAGATGGACTTTCCAAGTAAACAGATGAAAAATAAGTAAATACATATATAAATAAATAACATGTTAGGGATAAAGGAAAAGGTGTGTTATTATATTGATAGGAACAAGTGCTCCAATTGGAATTAGAACAGAGGGAAAGGACAGTAGAAAAAGATTTGTGGTAGTGAAGGGATGATGGAAAGTAAAACAAATCACTTTAGTGTGTGTCTGTATTCTTCCTAAAAGTGCAGTTATAGAGCTTAAAATGTTTATGGAAGAAATAATCAATTTTCAGCAGGGCATTTTAATTTCTAAGTGGTAACTGGAAAATGTGTTGGGTGGCTCTAAAAGAGAAACTGAAACTAGAGGAGATATATTTTTAATTAAGTATATGAAAGTGTTTTATATGTGAGATGCTATTTCAGGAGCAGCAGTACAGCAGAAATTCACATATTATTTTAAAAAGATACAATAACTGGAGTATGTTTGTCAGAAATTATATATCACAGGACCACTTGGATTTGGCTGAAGGTACAGAGACTCATCTTATAATAATTTATGACCATGCACTTATAAGACTTAAGATAAAGATGCAAGAAATTAAAATAGTCTGGCATTTCCCCATATTCATTAAAAAGAGGAGAATTTAAGGGGTGAGTGCTAACATAAATTCAAGAGTTATTAGGGCAGATAGAAATCATTCCAGAAGGATTAACCAGACTTGAAATAAGATGTAAAGAATTTTAGAAACATAGAAAGCATGGTACAATTAAGAGAAAAAGCAATGTGGGAGAAAATTAACAACAATTAATTAGAATGTCTGGCAAAGGTTAAATATAGGAAAAGGGGGAAAGCTTACTGATCAAGAAGAGGCATGTTTAAGAGTTCTAAAAGACAAAATATGGGAGCATTTGGATAATATGTAGGAGTTTAAGAACACTGCAGTTAAACATTGCTTAAAATCTGTTAGCACAGAAATTTTTAGTACAAGACTTTGAAAACATAAACTGGAAAAAGCTGTAACAAAATTTAGTTAACCTATCACAAGGTTAACTTAGAATCTTGATGAGATAGTCAAGATATTTCATCAATTTTTTATGAAAATCTATATAGAACAGAAGAGTAGGGAAATCAGGATGAGATACATTTGGAAGCTTGATTTTGGAAACATTATATACACCAAAGCTTGGTAAAGTGAAAGCTCAACAGAGGAAGGAAAAATAAAAATGAGATGTGAGGTCAAGCAAAAGAACTCACCAGGAATGGATGGATTTCCCACAGAAATTTAGAAGGTAGGAGCATGGGGTCTGTTGAAAATTCAAAAGGCACTTTTTAATAATGTTTTGAAAGTGGGAATAACTGCATCATGAAATAATGTAGTATTAGTAATATTACCAAAAGAGAGCAAAACTCCTCCAGACACTGCATCATATGCATTAATTTCAATATTAAATCACAACTACAAAGTGTTTGTATTTGGTTACAGTCTGTAACAGTGAACAGTCAGAAGAGTGTATGCTTTTGTGCTGGTTGATAACAGCGAATGCTCAATGGGCCAGGGTGTTTACCTTTACTACAGTGTTATGCAATCTCTGAGCATCGGTATATATAATTAGCAGGGGTGGAGGTGAAAGGTGGTCTAGTCCCTCTGCAAAAAATATTATTTTTGTTTTTTGCAGTTTTCAGTCATTTTAGACTTGACCAAAAGTGACAGCTGTTTTTTTTTTCACTGTTTGAAGAGCCAGGTATTTGAGGATAAAATAGTATGCCTATAACATCTAAGAGAATGGCAAAAATGTTGCAGATGCTGATAGATTCTGATAGCTATGGATCAGTATGGTTCTGTAGAAGGGAGATAAACATTTGATAGTATCGACTGATGATTCAGAGGGAAATTGACTGAAAAACTCTATTAATATTGATTAGTTTGGATGCAGCAAAAGTGTTTTATAGAGGTTGCTGGAAATTCATGATTAGGGGAATGGTAGTATTCAAATTCTGAAATAGTATAGTAGAGTTACTAAGGATAATATATACTAGAACAGAATCAAAAATAAAAGTGGGAGGATTCCTTTCTGACCCTATGGGTTTGAATATAGGTACTGGACATGAATGCCCCTTCTGCTTTCTTATTTTCTACATACTTTAAACCTTAAGCTAAAAAAGATAAAGGGGTTCATAAATTCAGGGATATAATTGTTGTGGTAGTCAAGAAAAACATAGCTTTCCTAGCAGAAAATATTCCTGGGGATTTAATAAAATCCATGGAGGAATAGTGGAAGATCTACATGGACAGTACCTTGGCCGTGTATGGGGATCCTCCTCGGCAAGGCGCCTTGCATATTAATGAAGGCACGCTACTGAGGGAGAGTGATTGAATCAGTGTAAGGAGTGTGTTACTGTGTCTGGAGATGAGTAACACACCTCCTGCACTGTCAAAGCAGTGAAATTAAATCAATTAATAAATTTATTATTATTTTTTTAATTTTTCGTTGTGTTTGCATGGTGCACAGCTTAGCAATGGACACGTGCTAGACATCAAAAAATAGAAACCAGATGCATTTAATTATTTAGGAAAGGTCAAATTTAAGCATATCTAGGGAGGTTTGTGTGATGCTTATAGGTGCTTAAATATAGTGGAGAGATATATGTAAAAGTTGAACAGTATTTTACATGGCTCTGTAGCTGAATGGTTAGAGTGACAGCTTCATGTGCAGTAGATGCAGGGTTCAAATACACAGGCAGATTATTTTGTAAATACATATTATGAAAATTATTTTACGTCCTGATGAAATATTGTGTGTTCATGTTACAAATTCACGTCTGAGTATGTTTACACCCTTGATGGAATATTTTATGTATGCACAGACATTTTATTGAACATTCATTTTGCAAGTACACAGTTATGAAATAGATTATTAAATCCTTCAGTGCTGCATCCAGCTAAGCTCCGGTAAGCACAGCTAAGCAGGCCCAAGCACTGCTTAAACCAGGAATGTTTTAGCAGTGCTTCGCTGGTTTGCGCATTGCTTAGCAGTGTGAAGCCCTGCTAAGCAATTCCCGTTTAAGGATTGCTCAGTCCAGCTAAGCTGGTTTGTGCACCACTAAGCATTGCCAGTTTAAGCAATGTTCAGCTGAGCTCAGTGGGTTTACACAGTGTGAAGCAAAGTGCCCCATTTTTAAAAATAGCCCAATGGCAGAAAAGAGTGGGAAAACAGCCTTATTTGAGTTGAACAGGCAGGAATACAGCCAGAACCTGATGGAGTTTGACCAGTGCAGGAACTATGGCAGGAGTTCTAGAGGGTGCACACTTCCAGGTGCAGCAATGGGGCATTCTGGAGTCCAGTGTCATGGTTGGACACTTAGTAAAAGAGCTGCAGCAGGGCCAGTACCAGCGGTCAGAATACAAATTGGAAGCCCGGAACCTTCTGGTACGCCACCTCTCCAGTGCAACTGGTATCAGTCGTACAGGTGAGCAGGTGCATCACCATTTTGATAACCTGAAGCATAGGAAGGGGGATCTCTTGGCCAGTTGGATTCAAGATGCCTGGGATGACAATGCATCACAAGTTTTTATATATTGTTAGCATTGTTTTATCAATAACTAATCTGCACATGTGATAGACAGGTATGCATAAAGGTGTTTTTCTCTCCCCACAGCTGCAGAGGAGAGACCTCGCAACCTGTATTTCCATGCAGAGCACCTGGCTAGGTTGTGCCATGGGTATGATGAGTACAAATGTATCTTGTAATCTATAGTCATATAAATAAAAAAGAATACAGTAGTAACTGCCAGTAGGTATATTCTGTTTTGAGTGTACTGCAATGAATGTGGTCATAAACCTGGACTGATATAAGTGAGTAATGCCTGATACAGTTCAATATAGATGAAAGCATGAAACCTGCTACTGTTAAGGAAATCTATTTACTACTGCATTAATAAGGTTAAAGAAATACACGTTTATACTGCATTAATAATGTCAAGGAAATAAAGTTCAACTGTATTCATAATTGTTAATGAACTAAAGTTAATACTGCATAAATTGTGGAATTACAACTGTCTTGCAACACCTGCATTATCTGAAGTGTTCATCAATAAAGCCTATTAGATGTATACCAATCAGTGCTTGATGTCACCCCTAATAGACTGTGTTGTGCAAAATGTGTGTATTATGAGCTGTTGGTTAAGAAATCGAGTATTACAAGTGTTGTAAAGTAAACATGGGAATAATACCATGCAGTGATTAAAGGTCAGTTGATAAAGACTGCTTTGATAAAGTATAGATGCAGAGCTGTACTACAAGATATAATGCATTATGATATTTGTCCTACACTAAGATCTGTACCTAGAATAGTAATGGCTAAAGGTATAATAGTGTGTTTATCTCTGGATTGTCTTGAGTTAACCATTGCATTTCAACTATATGCATTCCTGAACTTAGTTATGATGCTGCAGGCAAGTATGAAACTGTAATAGCTGTAGACTGCAAATATACCATCTGCAACTGTATATGGGTCAGGTAGGCAACCCAGCACTCCGATATGGTCAGTACACATCACACATATTCTCACCCACTAGGGGTTAATTGTGTACACCTGCATTCCAAATATTAATACACAGTTCACCTGATATCTCTGTCATGCATATGTCTCATGCATGTGTGTTCAAGTGTCACTGCAGTCTTGTATAACACTATGCCTGTATTACCAGGTCACAGTTTGTTACCAGGTGAGCTCTAGGGATATATTAGTCAATCAATATTCAGCAGTGGCTCAGTATCTCAGTTTGATAAACACTAGGTGTGATATACATTTTGTCACACACAGAGTTCAAATCTAGGGACAAGTAATACTGAATATTAATAGAAACAGTTATATATTGTTAACAGATATTCTCCCCACAGGAATTACAGGTAACTAAATGGCTGTAATAGCTGTTCAAATGGGTTACTAATTTGTGTACCCAGATGTACCAGAATGTTAACAGCATTGCTCAGCAAGATGATAAGACTTCAGTAAATAAAAAGTCAACAAGTACAATATTAATGCAAGTTATTAAAAGAAATAAAACTGTTTAATCTTGGCATGGCTATATGCCTGGTGTGTCTGTGAATGTCTGCTGATAGTCTAACCCCATGCCTGCCAAGGATGGCATGATAAGCATTAACTCTCTGTACTGTGCATGATACATGCCTTTCAAATGTGTCACGCTGTCATGGACTGTGATCACTGTTGCCAAATCCCTTGGACCCAGATTTAACAGCCATTTGATTTATCTCAATAGCACAGTCACACTACATCAGTCCACAGTACACCTTGGAAGTCACATATGTTCCCCTGATATGTAATGGTCCCCTGCAGTTGTGCATCTGTAGGTGTTACAGTTTGGCCCATACTGTCCCATGCGGGTAGCTTGAGAGGGATATAGGTGCTACAGATGCTATAGGGTACTTGTGTACATAATGTAAGGGCAGACCTGTAGAGTAGATAAGAGTACTGTTGCAAACAATATAGCCTAAACTGGTAGTAATGGAATGTCTTTCTCTCTCACCCCATCCCTAATCTGCATCATAATTTATTATTGTTATACCTTGGGTATGGTTTATGTTTAACATCTGTTGTTCTCAAAATGTTATGTTGGGCCTTGTGTTTTATTATTGTCATATAATACAATGGTTGCATACTAACATAACTTGTTAAATTACCTATGATGCTGGCCTTATGCCGTAACTGTTACTGGCATGCTGTTACAATACTGACTGCTATTCCACTTATTGTTATGTTCCATATGCTATGCAATGTCATATTACTGGGTTATTTGAAACATACTGGCATGCTGTTCTAACTAATGTTAAAACATTCTGTTCATTAGTAACCTCTACACTTTGAAAAACCTCATCATAGCTCAGTTGGGTAGGCTGGTTCCTGGTGATCCATGTACCCTACCACAGCTGGCCATGGGACTGGGTCCCAGCACATCTGAGACCCAACTTGGAGCTGTCCCCTCTGCTGATCCTCCACCCTCTATGGGTGGAACTGCTTCAGGGGACAAGGCTCATCCTCCCTGAGAGTGGACATGGAGAGGGAATTGTCACCCATTGACAGCTACTAGGGATGGTGAGCAGGATCATCCACTGTGGTTTGTATGATTGCCTGTGCTGAATTGGGGGTAGACTGGCCAAACTAGAGGGGCAGGCTGGCCAAGGTGCCGAGTCTCCAGCACAGCCACCTTCAGGGCAGTGAAGGAGCAGTGGTGACTGCTGATGGGTGGGGAACTCAGTCTCACTGCTGCCATCTGGGGCACATGGCTCTCTAATTCCGCAACACTGTCCCTGTCCAAGGTGTTCCCCCTCATGTGTCATACACTGCTCCTGTATGCTGTCTTTTCTGTTTGCAAATGCTACCTCTCCTACCCAACTTACCTCCCAACAAGTCTCAATATCCCTTCTCCAACATTCCATTCTCTCCTTTAAAAAAAAAAAAAAGCCATCTGTCCCACAAAAAATATATTGCCACATACATAGTTCTCCATTTTGCACACACGTCCAGTGGACACATTTTAATCATTACATGCATCAATCGACACATTTATGATGCCTTCAGAGGCTCTAAGTTCCAAATTGTCTGCAACCTGCACAGCTGTTGCTGTAGAAGAAATGGAGAGCTATGGTCCTTTCCTACACCTGTCCTGCACATCCCTACCTGCCTGTAATTATGTTTTTCCCCCTACTTACCCCATTTCACTACTTTCCTTTTTCTTTTCTTTTTTTTAAATTAACGTGGGTTTAAGTGGAGCTAAGCAGCATACTGCATTATGGTGCATCATGCAAACCCATGAAAACCTGCTTAAAACTGGTTAAAACTGCCTTAATCACCTTCTCTGTTTCTTGCACTGTTAGGCACATCTGCAAAAGAAATCATCTCTGCCAAGTCTTGTACCTGGAACCCTGTCAACTACAGCATAGTGCATTAGCCCACTAGGCCACTCAGCTCTGAGGTAGGGCAGGTGTTTCCATAAACATATCCTGATTGCCAATGACACACTGCTTGTACATATAATGGGAAAATTGACAGTGTACTTGGTACTATGATGGAGAAACCAAACCAGCACACAACCAAATAAATATTGATGGATGTACGTGTGGCCTAGGATATCAGGTATAGCTGACAACTGCACAGACTGTTGCAGAATGTCTACAGTTGTGCCACCTACTTTTGGCATGGTTGTCGCAAAACCTAGTCTGTGCACTGAAGTACTTGTAAGTCTGTACAGATTGGGGTTAGAAAATCAAGACAGACACTTCCTTGTCACATGTCATACCCATACAAACACACATGCTTATGGGAATCCGGTGTAACAGACTGTATGCATGCACATATATCTTGCAAATACACCTGTTGTAGTATTGACTCAGTAGTTTAATCTGTTACATTCCTAGCGTGCTGTACATTTTACCACCCACAGTTCTAGGCTCAATTCCAGTCTGTTGCACTTCAAGTACATGCTTGTGAATGCAACAAATAAATTACTGAGTCCTGCGATTTTAAGCAGAACTGGTTGCTGCTACTGCATTCACCACTACCCATCCCATATTAGCACGTAAAAGGCCTGTAGGTAGGGACACATTGCACAAATATATATAGGCTTCCTAAATGTCACCTACTACTCTCTGAATGGCAGTATTACATACCATAGGTACCTGAAGCACATGCCTCACCTAGACTGTTATGGGTATACTTACCCTGGCTATGCTGTAATGACAGATCTGACACTGCTCACTCACTGACATATGTAGCTTTCTCTTCTCCAATGTGGTCACAATCCCCATTATGACTGTCGGCAAATTGCAGCAGCTGCAGCTTGCAACGTATGTGGCAGTATGCTCAGCTACCAGCTACAGACCTACCATACCTCGCAACCACCTAGAATAAGTGATCCACACAACACCCATACATAAAGGGGTGGGGGTGGGGGCAAACCTCAAGTGACAGGGACATTTGTCACAGTCTTCCCCTACAAACATACATATCTGATAGACTGGCAGCTACTGCAGCAGCATGCGTATTCTGATGTGTATAACGTATTTCACTCACATCTATCTTCCCCTTACTAACCTCAACACACATTGTTTAACACTAAACTGCCACATAATTAGAAAGTCTTTTCACAATGGTCAAACATAGCATGCAAAACTGTAGATATACTGCATAAATCTCAACAGTGGACAGTATTTCTACCTATCATCTGTGATGCTGTAGTCACCACGCCTCTGTAATGTCCACCTCACAGACTAGGAAAGGGGCCAAGGTCTACATGAAGGCCTTAAATATAGCACTCTTGTGCCATGCCATTTGCTAATGATAGTACAACCCAGCTCTTCTGGATGAAATTAGCAAGTCTAAGCCACAGATTATTGCACATGCAATCACCTGCTCATGAGCATTACCTACAAAAGGCAAGCAGCTGCCTATGGTAAACAGGTCTGTGACTTTCTTTACAAAGACAGACTGTGATAACACAATCATTATTCTTCAGGATTTCTGCAGAAAAAGGAGTACAGCACTCTACCAGGTATGTAATAGAAGTCCCCATGTAAAAGGATGCAGATGGGAGGATGCAGTTATGGGGAATAGGGAGTACAACAGTAGGCCTGTTGTACATATTTTGGAATGACAAGTAGCTGATAGTCAGCTGTCCAGCACCTACAGGTTTCCCCATGAACTCTGCCTGCTGTGACGTACATCACAGCTCTGGCCTTCTCAGTCCCTCCTACAACAGTCAGTTCCTGTATGAATGCTACTGGATTGTGTGTTAGACAATAGTGACAGTAAGCAATGGTGGACACAGCTGGCATATCACATGCTGTACTATCATTCAGCTCCTCTCAGTCTGTGAATGTCAGACAGGAATAGGTCAAACATTGTACAGGTGTCCCTAACTGTCCCTGATGTGCTCTGGCTTGGTCACTGTGTACTGTACATCTGTATCTCATTGATTAAGCGCTATGGCTATCATATCTGGTGACCCTCACAGTGGGACTTTAGGTCATAGCCAGTAATAGTGAGGGACACAGGCCTGACCACAGTGACATAGTGTGCATATTGAGTTTACAAAGTAAGGGAATTAATACAGTAATAGCTATTACTGTTCCATAACTGTTTTCTGTGGGTTTTGGTGTGTGACATCCAAATTCCCCACAGTCTAAGAACAACCATTATGTATTGTCCAGCTGTTTGACAGATATCCACATTTATCTGGCAGAGGGTCCAGATATATCGGGCACATGTACGCATTCTGCAAATATCTGTGTACTGCAGAATTTGGACACCTACAGTGATGATACCCTACAGTACATTTGCAGTCCTGTCTGTCATTGCATCACATGGATGTTGCTGTACTGTCCACATATACTTGTAGCAACAATCCTATTTATCTGATGGTGGCTGTATGACATGGTACCGAGACATTGCCCATAGGGGACATACCACATTAGATGGCATTGATGGGAGTGGAGACATAACAACACAGTCCATCACAGCACACAGGGCCATTACCAATATTCATAGGATCATAAGAGGTCACTAGCCTATTGGCCCTGAACCCCTTATGTGCCTAGCCAAGAGTGTAGCCCATGTTTATATAAGTCAGCACCTGATGCCTCAGTCCAACAGGGACATGGGTTGACTCCCAAGGATGTATTTCCTCTTCCCCATCAAGTTATCCAGTTTGTGCTTGAAAAGGGGTAAACAGGTACTGTGCTTGACATGGAAAGGAAGTGTATTCCACAGATGGAGGAGTCTCTGGGACACAAATCTGTCCTGCCAAAAAGTCCTGTTGATGTCACAGACCAGATTGAGGCTGCATGTGCAGGTTACTTGGATGGAGCTTGACTTGCAGATATGCAGCAGTCCCATCAAGGAGGGGTCCATGATCACCTTGTCTGCCAGACAGACGTCACTTCTGAGGGGTCTGCATGAAACTGAGTAGAGGATAGGACTTTAACCTATCTGTGTATGGTAGATGTGTGAGGCCATGGATTCTCCTGGTGAGGAACCTCTGTGGTCTCTCCAGCTGCTGCAAGTGCTTTGTGGGGGACATGCCATAATGGGCATTTTATTCAATAATGTGCCTTATAAGGGATGAATACAAGGATGTTATGACCTCTTTGTCCCTGGATGAGATACCCTTAGTGATGCGATTGGCCATTTAGAAGGCTTTCTGAATAATGGAAGCAACATGGTAATCAAATTTCAGGTTGCTATCAACCTGTGTGCCCAAATCCATCATGTCTGATTGCATACTTAGGACATTGTTATGCATGTGATAATTTGTGGGGACATCACTCTCCCCAAAGGGGATGATAATGCATTTTGTGGTATGCAGCATGAGGCCATGTTTCTGGCACCAGTCATTTGTATGAGTGAGAACCTCTTGGAGGATGTCCACATCACTAGGGGATTTGGTGACAGCACCTAGCATGCAGTCATCTGCAAACTTGCTCAGCCATAGCCCACTAGTTTTGTCCTGCACCTCATAAAAGTATATACCAAATAACAGAGGCCCGAAGACAGAACCCTGGGGTACACTACTTGTTATGGGTATACTGCTTGAGGTGGCTCCCCCTATTTTGATTAGGTGGGTTTTATCAGTGTGTCAGTTTGCTACCCAACTGATAACATACAGATTTATGCCTAGTTGAGAAAGTTTATCTATTATGGCCAAGTGGGGAATAGGCCAGCTCAAGGTAGGTAGTGTGCACTGTCTTCCCCTTGTCCATGGCTTCAGTGACTGTTGCAAAGAAGACAACAAAATGTAACAGACATGAT
The DNA here is from genome assembly GCF_019279795.1 of Protopterus annectens. Lineage (NCBI taxonomy): Eukaryota > Metazoa > Chordata > Ceratodontiformes > Protopteridae > Protopterus > Protopterus annectens. Next base: position 162,045,920 of record NC_056730.1, on the reverse strand, counting down.
CTCCCTTGACAAAGCCAAATTGTGTGAGACCAAATGTTTGGTGGTTGCCAATGTCCTTGTTAGTGAGGTCCATGATAATTCATTTTATGGCCTTGCCGATCAGTCTAGTTAGGGTGATGGGTGTATAATTTCCCAGATCAGTGAACACTCCACCTTTGTGCAAATGGATGACAGTGCCAGTCCTCCACTCAGCTGGGACAAAGGCAGTATGCAGCCTTTGTTTGAACAGGGTGCCTAATGGTACTATAAGTTCCTGCCTGAGTTCATGTAGTATGCAGCCTGGGAAGTTATCGGATCCCATGGAGGCTGTAGTTATTCCTTTGAGAGAGCACTGATGACCTGTTCACTAGATGCACAGTAAAGAGAGCAGGTACTGGGGATTTCCTGATCTATTAATGTGGGAACAGAGGGGTGAAGTCTCACTCTATCTGTCAGCCAGCAAGTTCACTTTATCTATGGCATTTGTAGATATGGTGTCCCTGACCACCACTTCTGAACAGATCTGGGTGTTTTATTTGAAGTTGGGAACATATGTGAAGAAGGACGTATGACTGTCTGTAGTAGATGTTGCCAATTTGAACTCAAAGTTTGTTTTGGGGGATTTCAGTACTGCTCTTATTTGCTTGTTCAGGCTAAGGGGACATTGCTTCCAATTGGGCAGCTGCTTCATCTTGGTCTTGGACAGAAATGTTTTCCTCTTGTTATAGGGTTTATCTGTTGCAGAAGTCCACCAGATAGGTTTACTTATCCTTGCAGATGATGTAGTCCTGTTGGGTATTCCTGATTCCATGCATTTATATACATGCTCGTATAGTGATTTGGTGTATTTTTTGATATTGGTGCCAGTTGCTACAGAGGGAAGGGGGCTGTGAAGTTGTTTATACCATCCCTCAGGAAGCTGTAATCAACTTTGGAGACATGTTTATGTGTGACCCTAGCTACATGGGTATTGTGGGAGATGGTGAGTTTGACAGTGACTGCTTTATGGATGGATCTTACTAGGGAGGATGATACTGTAGGGATGCTGCAGTGGTTACTCATGTTGTTCAATACCATGTCCAAGATATTTTCACCACTTGTGGGAGTATCATCTAGCTGTTCAAAGGTGTTTGCACTGACAACATCGATGAATCTCTGTGCATTTGTGTTCTGGCATGGGTAGTTCTTCCAATCTATGTTTGGGTCATTAAAGTCACCTAGGACTGGGGTAAAGAGATGAATTATGATACAGCAGAATAGGTCCATATAGGCAGAATGCCCACCTTCAGTCAGATTTGGGGGCTGGTAGCTAGTTATGATTTGAACAGGGGTCTTGTCAATGGCTAACTGCATCTTGAGTGTCCCCTGTGCATCATACTGTGTGATCAGCTTGGAGATGTGCATGTCTGTGATAGATATTGAAACTGCACATCCTTTGGCTTTACTGCCCACAGTTTGGAGTCTGAATATATAAGATGGGTAACTAGGTAGGGCTGGTGTGCTTCCCGCAGCTGTGAATGAGGTGTCTGTAACTGCACAGATGTCAGCATTTTTCAGAGTAACGACTGCTTGCAATGAGTGCAGTTTCATGTTTAGACTCCTAGTGTTTAGCAGCATGACCTTTAAATTGTGTTTTGTCAACATTTTTATGTTGCTAATTTTAACATCATCAGTTATCCTAAAAAAGCACTATGGGGGATGCAAGAACCTTTGCCAGAAGCCTGAAACCCAGCTGAGACAGATGCAGGCTGTGCCTGGCAAAGTATCTTGGTCTGTTGATTATATATTCCCAGGCTGTCAGGTACTGAATTCCCCTGGACTGGCACCTGAAACTAAGACAATTGTTAAGGTCAATAATTCTCTGTTTGTATTGAGCCATCATTCTAGGTGATGGCAGAATGTTGCTTAAGGCTAGGAACATACCTGCCTGGCACACATAATCAGTGAGCTCAATCATGTCTCTCTTCAGGTAGTCCATGGAGGTATGTCTGAAGTCATTCATGCCAGCATGGACTATGACGGAATCATAACACTAGTTGTTGTTGACAGACTTCAGTGTGTATGTGATATGGCATGTTTTGGCACCTGACAGACAACTAACTGTGACTTTCTTCTTATACAGCCTGATGAGAGGCACATCTGTGTGTCTCACAATGGAGTTTCCTATGACTAATATGTTGAGTTTATGATGAAGCCATAGTGGCAGTGAGACACAGGTGTGTGTGCTATGCATGGTGTGTGGTGTGGAGAGCTGTAGAGATCATGTGTGTTTTTGCCTCGGAGGTCTCATTTGTTTGTATATGTGCATGTTGAGGACCTCCACATATGTGGGTGTGTGTTGTGTAGGTGTGGGTGGTGTTTTAGGTGTACTGATTGTGTTGACAACCTTTTCAGTGCCAGGTATACTAGCTTGAGAGGGAGAGAGCATGGATTCTAGGTTCCTTATGTAATTGTATCTCTCACAAATTGTGTTCCTAGGTGGTGGTAGTAGATTGCTGTCCATCTTCATGAGGCAGTCATTACACTGTATCAGGATATCCATATCAATCAGACTTTCAGGGGAAACTGTAGGACATTGTCCATCTATATGTGTCAGATTCTGAGGGAGAAAGGCCATGGATACCGAAGGGGTGGGCCTAAAGACCGAGCACTTAATTCAAAGGTAAGAGGCTTACAATAACACTTACAATTTAGACAAGCTATAATCAAGCAGTGATAAATGCAACAGAAAATAAGTAGTTGAATACTTTAGACAATAATCAGCAAGTAGCAGGAAAAAGCAAGATGAGCAGGAAAACGCAAGATGTATTTCCACTATATTGCTGATAACCACATACATAGTGTGTTGATAGATGGCGGGGTATCATGTGATAGTTACTGGAAGATAGTGCTGGCCAAATTAGATGTGCAGGATGTGTACATAGTGGAGAGCAATCTATGTGGTCCTGTGACATGTTCCCATCTTCTTGTCTTTCAGACACCATGCACAGACATAGGTACCCATCTTTTTCTGCTGCCAAAAACAATGTGATAGTGGATGGCCTCAGCCTCCATCACAATATCCTGCTTTCCAGGAGTCACCAGAATCAGGAGCAATGGACTGCACTGTGAGCTGACCTCATCATATCCGTAAACCAATTAGGGCTACAGGAAAGAAGCTATGAGTGGGTCCACCAGCGGGCCAGGGATATGATAAATACTGCTTGACAAAGGGCCACTGCTGTGGCCAGGACCGTGCTGCCACCGGTGGAAGGCCTGCAGCTGAACAACCACTGTCAGTCACAGAGGAATTCCTGGCAAACCTGGCATCAACCACCAGCTCCCAAACATCCATCACCCAATAATTCATGCAGGTAGGTGGCACAGCTTCCACAACAGAGGAGCATCCAGGTAAGCCTCCTGTGTTCATCACTGTAATACTGTAGCAGTCATTGTGGCAGCCTTTGCATACCAGTACACTGATGGGTTAATCTGCATTTGAGGGGGGTTAGTTTGTAATGCACACTTGTGGACAAATACTCAGAATGTCAGCAATGTGGGCAGTACAGGGTTCCTACTGTACATGTTATATGCACATTATCCTGTAACAATGCCACATTTCTGTTTGCTGACAGTACCTCTCCCTCACATTTCCATAGGTACATCTGGTGTGGCCAAAGCCCAACATCCTGTAGCTAGTTAGTGTGAAGCTGTTTGGTATGGCTCACATATACCCTAAGAATGTTAAGGGCAGTCAGTTTTCTGTAAGCACAACTGTTATGCTTAGCCAGAGTACAATACCTGTCAATCCAGTTTTTGAGGGGTTCACTGCAGTGCATTGAATCAGTAATCACAGTGGTGTACTTGCAGGAGCTTTAACATATTTGCACTTATTTTTGGGAAGGTCTATGCACTCTGTTATACAGGGGACAATAGTATGGTGACAACTGGTGCACTGTGTTGTAGGTGTAGGTCCATTACATACACTGATATATCACTTATCTCACAGGTGTATATTACTGGCAACATCAACTGGATGTAGCTGCAGTGCATGTTATTAAGGGTCTGTCTTGTCTGTGTATGTTGTAGTCTGCATGTGTGTTGTGCATGGGATCATAAATAAGACGTGGCATGTATAATGCAGTTGTGCCACTTCACCTGTATGTGTTTGTGTGGATTAGCAGACATAACAGTGCAGGTATTAATGTAGGTATGTTGTCTTCCCCTTCACAGGTGACTGTGAGGGTTGGAGTGTGTCCCTCTCACAACCTGATGCCAATGTCTCAGTGGACTCTGATGATGATGGTGGCCATAATGAGGCTCATTTGTGGTTGCTGGGGGCTGAATCTGTCCCATGGGTTGCCATCCCATTTCCTCCCCAAATGTCCCCACACACTGTCAGTATGTCCACAAATACCCAGTCCCCTGTGGCCACAGATATTAGACAGTCAGAGTGTGGCTGCATCAAACAGGAGAGTGTGGCAACTATGGCATCAGTGAGTGTATTCACTAGCCATAGCCAACAGCTGGCAAGGTCCCACACAGGCAGATTGACAGGGGTGCTCAAAGGAGGACTGCTGCCCATCCACCAACTGTCACAGGTGTCACATCACAAGTCACTCAATGCATGTTTCTCGCCATGATGGAGGCACAGGCATGTTCTGAACACAACACCAGATGGATGCTCAGGATCATGGATGCATCACTGTCTGGCATCCGTGCATCCATCACCAGCATTGGTGATGCCATGCATCATTTCCCTGATGTAGTGGACAGACAGTGGGGTGAGACATTGTCAGTTCTTGACTGCTCATTGTGCTAGAACATATGGTGGGAGTAGGGTGTCGGACATGTGGCCATAGGTCAGCAACATATGCTGAGAGTCCAATGGCCGTGCACACTCACACTGCCATAGTGGAAGTACCTCCAGCACTACAGAAGGGAGGGTGCTGTCCACACCACAATGTGGCAGTCTATGAGCACGTGGTCCTGGCAGGTCCCATAAGGGTCCAGCATATAGCAGTCACCATCAATGACTAGTACCACATCTGTCTCTGTGCATGGTGGTACCAGTGCCAGTCCTGACCAGTTCCCGTGTTTATGGCCGGAGATGGTAAACTGTGCAGTGTTCCATGTACAGTCCACTGCTGTCCAGAATGCCCATGTGTAGGGCTAACACATGGCTTGACTGTGCATACGCACACACTCATACATCAGTGCTACATGCAGGTCATCAACAGACACGCACAGCACCTCTCTATGACCTAGCTGACCACTACCCCTTCCTGACCCCAACACACAGTGTCAACTGTTTGGCATAGTCTAGGTCTCTGGCACCCCCACACCACCCCATGTGCATGTGATGATACCTGTGCCACATCCCTGCCATCCACAACATCGATGCAGGGACATGTAAATACATGTCTAATGCACAGGGTGTCTATAGTCCATGACATTACATTGTTTGCTGTGGTTCTATTATGCCATGAGAGATGCTGTATGCTGGCATGTGTCATGTGTCATGAGTACACATTAACATTTGTTACTTTGTTACATGATGTTAGATTGGCAGAGGTGTCACAGACTGACAGGTGTCTCTCAGAACTTTGTATGTTTCTGTTGCAAGGGTGTGAGTGACTATGTTGTGGAGAATTGGTGGCAATACAGCAGCTCAGGATGGCATGGTAGCAAAGCAGACATCTGACATCAGCAAGGTAAGGCTTTATATGTGCATGATTACCTAGGTGCATCTGTGTATAGCAGTGTGTCAGGCTCAATGGGGTGGACAGTATAATCCTGCATGCATACCCCATGATAAGGCATGCCACCCTTGATATGTGTCACCTGAGTGTTGTGTACCTACAAATGTAGGTGCAGCAGAATGCATGTATGGCTAGGTAGATGTACACTATTTAGAGGCAGCAAGAAACCACAAGGTCTTAAAATGCTTAACTATTGCACACATAGGCAAGACTGAGAGATTGCTGCAAAGGGGTATATTTACATACTCACATATGCACACAATCACAGTTTTGACATTTTTGGGATTACAACCCCTACCTATCTAGTTGTAGATAGTATAATAACATAGACTAATTGCATGGGCTATGGAGGTTATGTATTGTGGGAGTGTCTGGCAGTGCTGTTAAAGTGGATGATATCAGCAGGGCCTGCAAAGGAGGCCAATGGGGTGATGGTTGACAGGCCCTGGAAATGTATAACCATTGCATACAAATAGGTGAGACAAACTCACTGCTGCAAGAGGGTATATTTACATATACACACTGACAGAGTTGCCCTTACTGAGAATAGGACCCCTACCAATCTAGTTATGTACGTTATAACACTACGTACTTATCACATGTGCCACACAGCTTTTCTGTTTTGAAATTGTCAGGCAGTGCTGTTAAGGTGGATGACATCAGCAGGCCTTGTAAAGGAGGCCAATGGGGAGGTCAACAGGTAGGCACAGGGCTTTAAAATGCATAACCATTGCACAGAGATAGGTGAGAAAGTTACTGTGCTGCAAGGGTGTATATGTCTACAAACATGCACACACACACACACACACACACACACACACACACACACACACACACACACACACACACACACATGTGAGACAGTTACACTGCTGCAAGGGTGTATATTTCTACTCACTCACACACACACACACACACACACACACACACACACACACACACACACACACACACACACACAATCACTTGCCTGATGTGAGATTAGAACCCCTACCTATCTAGTAGTGTGCACTAGAGCTCTATGGACATATTGCAAGCACCACAGAGATTATCTGTTTTGAGATTGTCAACCATTGCTGTTAAGGAGGATGACATCAGAAGGTGTTGACAGGAGGACATTGTACAAAGTACTACTACTCACAGGGCCATAAAATGATTTGTCATGGTCCAGACAAATGCCAGATGGCCATCTTAACAACACTGTTTGAATATCTCTACACACACACACACACACACACACACACACACACACACACACACACACACACACACACACACACACACACACACACACACACACACTGACCTGATGATTATTACTAGACCCCAGTAGTATCTAGTGTGTGAGCTCTATGGACATATTATTGCAAGCACAGAGAGATTGTCAACCAAGGTTCTGTACAGGAAGACAATGGGGATGCTGGCAGGTAGGTATAGGGTCTTAAAGTGTATGACCATTGCACAGAGATAGGTTAGACAGGCACACTGATGCAAGGAAATATATTTATACACACACATGCAAGCACACAGGTACCTGTTGCAAGATTAGAACTTCTACCTATCTAGTAGTATACACTAGAGCACTATGTAGTGATCGCATGTGCCACAGAGTTTATCTGTTATTAGAATATCAGCCAATGCTGTTAAGGTGTGTGACATCAGCAGGTGTTGACAGGTAGGACATTGTACAAGAGTATACTACTCACAGGGCCATAAAATGATTTGCCATGGTCCAGACAAATGCCAGATGGCCATGTCTTTAACACTGTTTGGGAAATATCTCTACACACACACACACACACACACACACACACACACACACACACACACACACACACACACACACACACACACACACACACACACACACACACACACACACACACACACACACACACACACACACACACACACACACACACACACACACACACACACACACACACACACAATACCTACCTACCTGATTACAACACAACTCAAATCAATATACAATATATAACTACAGTATTAATTACATACTGTATATATGGCAGCCATGTATTACACATCACTATGCAATGGCAAGTGAACCTTGCACATGCTGTGGCCTGCCAGGAGAACCCTGTTCTGTCCAGCTGTTGTGTGCTTTAGTGTGTTAGCAGTGGGCTGTTCGTGGTTCTCAATTCTGTGTTAAGTGTACAGGTACCAGCACCATGTCAAGTCAACTATGTGTGGGTACAGTGTCAAACTTGGTGGCACTGGGTTTGGCTTAGGTTTGTATATTTACACTTAGTACTTTTACTTAATTTTTTAAGGTCACTTTAGATGTGGGTTGTCTTTTAAATGTACATATTTGACTGTGTCAAAATATTGTGTCTTTTGTATTGTCCCTTCAGTTTAATGCAGGCATCTTGTTTTGTATCCTCTGAAGAATAAATTGTGAGGGCTTCTGCCTTGTTCTTTGGTTTCCTTGCTTTCGTCAAGTCTGGCATTGATGCATTACACCACCTGCTCACTGTTGTGTGTGTGTGTGTGTGTGTGTGTGTGTGTGTGTGTGTTGTGTGTGTGTGTGTGTGTGTGTGTATGTGTGTGTGTGTGTACACACACACATATATATATATATATATATATATATATATATATATACATATATACATATGCACACACACACACACACACACACACATATATATATATATATATATATATATATATATACACACACACACATATATATATATATATATATATATATATATATATATATATATATATATATATATATATATATATATATATATATATATATATATATATATATATATAATACATCTCTCTCTCTCTCTCTCTCTCTCTCTCTCTATATATATATATATATATATATATATATAAAATGAATATCTATGGCACATACTGATAGATGGGTTAAGTATGTGTGAGGGGGATAGGGAGAATTAGATACATATACATAGCTGCTTGTATGCACACACATATTTTCATATATCAGTTCGTCAGACAAATGAGGCATCAGACATAGGCTTGATTTAGCTAAATGTAGGAGCATGATCAGTCTATCAGTACTTAGAATGTGACTCCAGGCCAGACTCCAGTCTGGCATTTTGTGTACTGCAGTCAAATGGCTACTGCACTTGATTCTACAGTCACCTCCTTGATATTTTGTCCACAGCATTCCCTGGCTGTGTGCTGAACATAATATATATGTCTCATACCTATCAAGTGTGATGATTATAATAAAATGTACTGAGTTCTGCATATGTATGTTACATTGTACATAGCATTGTAGATTTCTGGTACATTACTGGCAAATCATTATAGGTTGACATTCAGACATGCTGACAGACATTTGAGTTACTGACTCCATACACATCAGCAAGCCCATTTTCTAACGCATGGCCTGTTATTCTCTGCAGCTTATATATTTGTCTGGCCAGTACTTAATCCTTCCCCTTGTATTTGGGCCTTTGTCCCATCACGATTCATGGCTTTGTGCAGATTCTCTGCTGTAAATATTTGTGGGTATGATGTGAGTGGGGTACATGCTGTAACAGCAGACCCAGGGTGAAAGTCTACATACCTCTTATTGTACATGTTTCTGAAGGATATCCAGCATTCTGCTCCATATATCTGCTCTGTTCCTCATGTATTTGTGGATTCACAGTAATATTCTAATACATGGAGCCCACAAAAAAGTACTGACACAGATAAGTGATGGCCTTCACATCCTGCTGCTAATCAGACCTGTTGTAACCTGCTGTTATACTAGCCACTTACTAGGTCACTCAGAGCATGTATAATGCCTGTTTGTTTGGCCCTCTGCCACCCATTGACTTTGCCTTTGTCCAGCTTTCTAGCATGAACAGTTTGAGGCATATTGACAGTCTGTAGGATTCTTACCATATGAGTACCTGAAATACAAAAGTTGTAGGTACAGCCAGCTTTGAACCCCCAACACCATTAACCATGGTAATGTAGTTATCCCAGTAAGCCACCAGAAGGTTAGGTTTAATTCCATACATTATCCACACTATCCACAGCAGACAGACAGAGATACATGTTGTGAGCCCTACTGTGACCCTGGCAGTTTGTGTAAAATAGGACATTTGGCCAGGTTCTTTGTGACAGCCCTGGGATTGTGTGGATTGCAGCTATATCCTTGCAAACATAATTGTTACTACAGTTGTATGGGAACACTGGTGTGTTCGGGTAGCAGATTCTGGCATTGGCATTGTTGCATCTGTCTTATGACCCCTGCTATTTGGCATTCCCCTTGCAGACTGCAGTGGGTTTTCCAGCCCTGTGACTACTGCATATTATGGGGCACCCAGTAATGGACAGAGTACCTGTTGTCCCAAGTAGATGTTAGTTTTCTGAGAGTAGCCTGGCAACCCACTCTATTCCCTTACATACATGCTGCCATAGTCTAGTACCCCAGACATTTGTAGTAAAGGAGAGTGACTTACCTTGTGGAGACAGCAATTGAGAGACCTGTAGTTCAGGGCTGACTCTGTCTGATGCACATAGTACACAGCCAATAAATGTTAAGGTATAGGTTGTGTGGTGTGGTGTGGCTGGCACCCTTTTTAATATGTATGTGAGTCAGAGAAAGGTCTCAGTCCCTAGGACCCTAGGTTTTCAGTGAATGTGCTATACTTTGCCTCTTTGCCAAGGCCAGGGCATACTGGGCATGCCTACATTTGCCTAAAGGGACAGGCTCAGGGGGTTCCTCCTCTGAGTCCCCTGTGCCTGTGGCTGTGGAGACGTAGGCTCTGGTGGGGGACTGTGTGTCCCTTCCTTGTGATGGTCCTGCTGCAGCTGTTTCCACAGGATCATATTATGTAGCATGGCACATGCTATGAAAATCTGTGCACATGTTGCTGGAGAGTACTGCAGGGCTCCACCTGATATATCAAGACACCGTAACCATGACTTGAGCAGCCCAAACACATGCTGTATATGTTCCTAGTTTCTGCGTGTGCCTCATTATGGTGTTCTTTAGTAGGTGTGTGTGCATTTCTGATGGGAGTAATCATCCACAGTTCCAGTGCATAGACAGCACCCTCCAGTAGATGGCTGTACCAGATGGCCCCCATGGCAAACGTCTGGTACAGCTGTGATGCATGCCAGATATGGGAGTCATATTAGCTGCCAGGGCTGCCAGTACACACACTCATGATAACTCTACCCTCCTCACTAGGTGGTGCTTTAATGTGCAAATGAGTGCAGTCTATGGCACCCAGCACCTCAGAGTAGTGTGGTACATGGTGGAAGAGATGCATACTTCTGCCCGTCTCCTCAGGGGTGCGGGGTAAATAAATGTGCTCACTGGCATGTGTTTGCATAGCATCTAGGAACTGGTGGAGTACTCTGGATGCAGATGCCTATGAGAACCCCATTATGTCCGCAGTTGGTCTTTGAAAAGTACCTGTAGCTAATATTCTAAGGACTACATATACCTTTGTTTCCATTGGGATGGGTTCCCCTCTGTTGGCTCTGGGTCTGAGTTGAAGGTGGCAAAGTTTGGTGAGTTCTTGTAGTATGTCCCTGTCCACCCTGTAGTGCTCTACAATCTCCAGCTCATGTAGCCGCTGGAAGGTAACGCTGCACCTGAACACTCTTCTTCTCAGTCTAGGCCTATTGTCAGCATCAGCACTGACCTCAACCTCTTGAACATAAAGATGTAGCAGAGCAGCGGCAGCCCCTATCCTTTTGTCAATTAAAATTCCCAAGTGTGTACTCCAATAGTGCACAGTATGTGGGAAAATCAGAATGAAGGGTGTATGCATACTTTATAGTGGTGTGCTGCAGATGCAACCCGTGTGATTGGCTGACTATGATGCATTCCACCTGCCAGGTTTATTACTGAAGGTTTTGAATGGCTCAGTGTCAGTAGAACAGGGCTTATCACTCATTTATACTTGATTGGCTTTCCCAGGCTGTTTCCTTTTTTTAATTTTTTTTAAATTCATTTCCCTGCTAAGCACTGCAGTACTGTGTGCAAACCTGTTGCACTTGTATAAACAGTGCTCAGCAGTCTAAGCACACTCCCATGCACGGGCATGCTCATCTTAAACCAGCTAAAACACATGCCATGGGGCTAAACACAGCTTAGCAGCACTGGACACACACCCCTGCTTAGCTGAGCATAAATAGGCACAGCTGAGATCCAATCCGCTTAAACATAATATGGCAGACACCCTTTTGATGTCAGCTACTTGTTCTACTCACACCAGCACTGTTCTGGCTCTACACAAGTTTTATCTGCGGACACAGTGTGGCCCATAATTGCTATTCAGTAACCTCAGCTCATTTGCATACAGATCCTTGCATATACCCTTGATACTTCACTATTCCAGGGCCTGCCTCCTTAGCAACTACTGAAACCTGCCATTGCACACTGTGCATACAGGGCACTATAATGCATTATTTTAGAAAATGCCTTTTCAGTTTTCCAACATTTAATTTTTTTTTTTCATAATGGCATGTTTGAGCATTGCTGCATGCTGTGCAAACATAATATGTGTATTAAAAAAATTATATTTTATAATGATTCACATTGTTTTTTGGACTCACTGGGCATAGTTTTGGGCATTTCCATGCCATCATTGCAAAATCCATCTGTTTAAATTTTACATTTCTGTACAGGGTTATTTTCCGTGTACATTTCTGACACCATCACGGCTCCTACATGGGTACCTTTCTGCTTACTGGGTCACAACTCACCCTCATTTGCATGGATTTCACCTGCTTATGAGATGATTTGCATTCCACAGACACTTCTGTGTCTGCAAGCTCGTGCACGCTCCTCTGCTCTATTTACTGGATCGCATGGCTGCCGGTTTCCATGTTGGGGCTATGCCACAATGCCTACATGAAAAATCACTCTGTGTAGGCTTTATTGAATTCCCCCTGTTATCTATTACTTGACAATTCCAGTAGCTGAGATTAAGGTCTTGTGGGATATTGTGAAATAGTTTTTTAAGCATTTTCATTGTATAAAATAAATGAATGTACAACAATGACTGATACTGTAAATTATATGCACTCACTTGAATTAGTTCAGTAATACCCATATATATGTGGGCATAAAAGATGACATAATTACAGATGTGAATTAAAAAAAAAGATCCTTTTGTGATAGCTAAGGAAATGTGAGTAGACCAAGCAGAAAAAATATTTTGTGAATTAATGGTCATGGATATTAACATGGACAGTAAGATGCAGGCAGTGAAAATGTTTTCAGTCATGAATTCCTTTGGTCCTGTACATAGGTCAGGCATACTTTTATCAGCCAGAAGAAAAAATGTGGATAGTACTTAATAAAGAGTTCAATTAATTTATTTGTGAGGGGAAGAGTAAAGTGCGATAATCTATTTCTTCCTATGGAACAGGGTGCTTTAGGACAACTTGATTTGAGGGGATATATTAAAGCAAGTCAGCTGACACCTTTATATATAGAATAAGCAGATAGCTATATATTAAAGTGGGAAAAAGATGATGTGGAGCAAGGTGTAATAAAAAGGGATGTTGAGAAACTAGGATTTTAGAAGCAAGTCCTTACTGAAAATAAGAATTATTGTACAGAATACATAGGGGGCATTACATTTAGTTGAATCTAATCTTGACATCTGTTTCTTCAATACTAGTTGGTCATCTGAACAGGTAGTCAGCAGGTGTGCAAGATCGCTCAATTCCTGGGGTTGGGGAATGCATTTTTCTCCACTATTGTGTGATATTGGAATTAGAACATGTAATTAGCAGGGAATGTGAGGGTGTAGCTCTCCACATGGTGGGGTACAAGGGGGTTTGATCCCTGCAAAAAAGTGATCTTTGGGGGACTTTATATTTTAATTTTGCATAAGTTGAGGTTATTGTTTGACAAGTGTATACTATCGTGTAGACATTTGCGTTGCTAACATTTTGTGTTTGTCATTAGATCTTTGACATTTGGGTCTTTCAATGATTTTAAGTAGATCCACAGATAGATAGAGAGCTACAGCTATATGTATCAAATGCCAGATAACACAATAAAGACTAAACCACTGAAAAGAGATTCTGCCTGCAGTAATGAATATAACTAAGGGAGCAGAACACTGGCAATGGGTGTCAGGAAGTAAGCAGAAGGAACTAAAAAGGAGCCATGCTATGCAGAGCAGAGGTGGGAAAGCAATAAAGTGGAAAGAACACAAGCAGGTATCTGACCTCTCTATCAAAGAATACCTTCTATATCGGGGACTGTTGGCAGAATACAGACAAAGAAAGAGAGAAAGACAGAGGGGATATCAAGTGAAAGTCTAATTCTGGTAGGACTTTTAGTGGAATCCAGAAAAGAACATGCCTTTAGGAAAGATATAATTATTAAGGCACATAAAATGCTAGATGATTATTATAAAAAATAAGAGGAGACTAAAAAAACTGGGACAGAAAACTAGAATGGCAAATTATAAAAGAGCAGTGGGAGAAAAATTTGTAAGTTGACAACATTTTCTACAATGTCCATAAGACATATATTTGCAAAGAAATATTTACACAAGCTGACTTTCTGCTGTTTTAAACATTTTTCAGTGTCTCACTGCTATTGTTCTGCTGTATTAAATATTCTCTAGTATTTCCTACTGAAACTAGGGTAGCTAGTAGCTGCAGCAAAGTCCAGATCCAGGCCTGCTGCTTCTGAAACTGTTTGTAGTGGTTTGTTTATTCTGAGCAGTTTTTTCCATTTCATCTTGGATTGGAAGGGGTCTATCTGCACTTCTGTGAGAGAATTGTGCTTGACTGGCACCTGACTGGTAAAGGGAGGTTGAGATAGGGCTTGGAAGAAGCATCCTCATTAGTCCTTTCGAATTTTGTTAGAATTTTCTTTTCAAGTTTTAGCTTTTGGTATTTAGATCCTGCTTCTGAGCAGATTTCTGCTTGTTTTTACCGAGCTGAACTGAGGTGGGCTACCATCCACAACTCTGAGCTGAGATACAGATGACTAGAGGCTTCTGAGCTTCCAAAAACAATAAGTTGGCTGTTTTTTTTTTTTTGCTCATTTATACTGTTTACTGTACTTTTTATTACCTGCCACCTACTTTTATACTGTATTTATTGACTGTGTACTAAACTGCACTGTTATGCTGCAATTGCCTGCTACACTGTTGGACAAGGAGAAAGTCATGGTCAGCTGCCTGTCTGGTGTCAGGATTCACCAAATCACACATGCAATCAGGTCTCTCAGCAACAAGTACCATTATGGATCTGTCATAGTTCATGTTGGTGTGAATGACTGGAGATGTATCTCACTAGGCTATATTGGTTGGGAGAGTGGCTTAATGGTTAAGGTGTTTGCCTTACAAACACAAGGTGCAGGGTTTGAGTCTCACAAGGGATAATTGGCTAGGCTTAAAATGGCTCGCAAGGGCAGTTAGCTTAGTACTAACCTATGAACCTATATGAAGAGAGACATGACCTTAGTTCTCTGAGTATGTGTCCCAGGCAGGTATGTCCCTAGTCTTGAGCAGCGTACTACCCCCACCTACAATGATGCCGCAGTATAAACAAAAAATGATTTATTTCAATAATTGGCTTAGTTTTTGGTGTCATTCCATGGGAATCCAGTTCCTGTCTGCCTGTGAAGCCATGGTTGGAAAACCTCAATGCTTTTCTATAGATGGTTTGTATCTGGCACCCTTAACCAATCAGAACAAAATAAGGGTGAAGCTGCTAAATGCTAGGAGCTTAAATGAAAAACTGCACTCCCTGGAAGCACTTCTATCACTAAATAGAGCTTGTAAAAAAGATAAAGTGGGTACTTTTAGATGTGGACACTGCTCTCAATGTGCATAGATTAACAAAACAGACACAGTGTACCATAAACATAGGGACAGGATAATAGTGAGTAAAAATTTTGTAAACTGTGAAACAAATGGGATAGTTTATTTAGTTACCTGTAATAAATGTGATTCATTCTATGTAGTGAAATCAGTGAGAAAGTTAAAAAGTAGACTATATGAACATTATAACGATATTAGGAATAATTGTAAAAATAATGCCCTGTTTAGACACACTCAACAATGCCAAGAAGCAAACCCCAAGATTCATGAAGCTCGGCACAAGGACGGCATTAGCCTTGCGCTGACCGTGCTGCATAGAGATGGTGCAGCAGCACCACATGCATATTAATGAAGGCGCGCTGCCGCAGCGTCCACGTGCATAGGAAATGTGCACGAGTGCAGGGGGCGTGTCTAAGCTCTGCACAGAGGCGTGAACATGTCGGCTGTATATGTGCAACCTAAAATGCTGACTAGTACAGCCTGCCTCTAATAATAATCACTCCTGTCAGTGTCCGTGGATACTGAAATGTATGCAAAGCATACAAGACAGTTTTGCGAACACCAAAATAAAAAGTAAACACAAAGGCACGTACCTGAATATTGAGTCCCTGTCCCTCAAACAAATGACATTTAAAACCCTGTGCCTGTATTCCACTGTAGTGTTGATAGTTATACCAAGTGGAAGCAAAATGCAGCGTGTTAGCATGCCGCTGCCATTTGCTAAGCCTAGCCCAATGGTTAGGGTTACCACCTGTCCCACATAGTAAGGGACAGTCCCCCTCTGGGCAGTTGTGTCCATACCAAAACCATTATAAATGTTAAATGTCCTGCGACTGTAGGACATAATAATGTCCCATATTTTATGTAAAATACTTAAATGTTACAAGAAACAGAATAAGCAACTAACGAAACAGAATAAGCAACTAAACTGCTACAACAATACACTTTCATTTAGGCATAAAACTAAAGTACTATCCTTTGTACTGACCATGGGTATGTGTTGGCCTGTAAAATCTGATGTGTGTCCCGAAAATGTCCCATTTTGGTCATATGAAAAAGTGGCAACTCTACCAATGGTCAGAGCATTCGCTCAATATCTGCCCATTCGTGGTTCAAGTCATCCTTGTCTGGACAGCCCAAAGATGAATGGGTATTACCTGGGTCTTCCTACCATGTCATGAAAGATAAGTATTTGCGTGTACCTATGTGCGTGAAGTACAGCATGTGGAAGATCAAAAATGCTAGGGTCATCCTCACAACCATATTGGTAACAGACATATGCAGTGTACGCAATGTGTTCTGTTGACTGTGCCATGGGCCATCAGCCAGAGAAGGGATGGATGGTGTGTGTGTAATATGGGTGTGAAGGGTGACGGGTAATGTAATAATTTGGCAAGGGGAGACTGGGTTGGATGCACAATAGGTGAACTGGAGGTGTACGAGGGAGCAGTGGGTGAATCAGAAAGAAAACCAAAGGACAAACATTCACATCCGCAATACAACCTGACAGGCCATACTGGAGAACACAATCCCACAAACATATGAACATATGTGCGATACACATGTACAGATACGTTACCGGCTCACACCCACATAATGGTCTGGCCTGAACTGAGCCATCCAACCCAAACACACTTGGATACATAATTGAATACCCATCATCCCCTCCACAGCACACCACCCCCCCTTCCTGAACGTCCACCAAAACAACCCATACTCAGGCTGCTAGCTTGGCGCAGCCATATCTGCACATAGTGACCCCTACTCATATCTAGTAGGCAGTCTCACCCTAGGCAGTCTCAGGATTGCAAACTATTTATCCCTTGCATGTATAACCCTACCTCATTTTCGTAAAGCCAGAAGAATCGAAGTCATTTGTCCCCACAATTTTTGGATATCCCTCATGGGATAAGTATCTGTTCTAAACATTAGACTTGGTGTCCCGACACGATGTCCAGTCCTGTAGACATCTGGACACAAGTTGTATGAGCAGTAGTTGTCCACAACCCTGCTCAGCCTCCAGCCTTTCCTGCAGAACCTACGACCCGAGTTTAAACACCTGACCGTGATGCACATCTCCCCACATGCATTATCGGGAATATATACCTTTCACATTCGCATAGTGGCAGTCGGATATAGGGTGATAAAAGAGCATTAAAGCAGACGTAAGTAGGGTTACCACCTGTCCCACTTTGCGAGGGACAGTCCCTTTTTGGTCAGTTGTGTCCTGACTAAAATAATAAAATGGCAAATGTCCTGAGATTGTAGGAAATAATTGTGTCCCATATTTCATGTAACAGTTGCATAAAATAGTTATTTCTGTATGTAAAATACTTAAATGTTACACGAAACAGAATAAGCAACTAAACTGCTACAAGAATAAGCTTTCATTTAGGCAAAAAAGTAAAGTTCTAACCTTAGTACTGACCATGGCTATGTGTTGGCCTGTAAAATCTGATGTGTGTCCTGAAAATGCCCCACTTTGGCCATTTGAAAAGGTGGCAACCCTAGACGTAAGCGGGTATGCAAGCGTGTATGCCTGATGGTAAGTGGCAGTGATTCAGCGGTATGGGAAATGTAAATAAGCATGTAGGTGTATATGCATGTGTATGTACAGACCGATATCTTTATATATATATATATATATATATATATATATATATATATATATATATATATATATATAGATATGAAGAATGAACATGGTCACAATATATCAGTCATAATAATGTGAAGGGAAACAGCAGTGGAACCCCCCTTAATATTTAATGCTGTTATATCAGGTTGGCCAGAGGTGAGCACACCTCTGCATCCCCAACCACAGGTAGGACGCTAAAAGTGGAACTAACTATGACCCCGTACTAAGTCTGACTTTCAACTAGTACAGGGCAGTCCCAGTCCCCACTCGCACAAGCCTAAACTCGGATGATCACATGAACACCCTGATAATCAAATACACGTATGTGCCAGGACTATAGGCTTTGGATGTCTAAATATACTTTGAGTGAGTCAACATGCAGCACGGGTCCAGAGCAGTAGGGAATGGCACATGTAGTAGTGTGGTTTTCCCAACAGGAAAATGGATGCCTGCTGTGTTAGTGAAGTGTTGAGGCTTGTGTTCGGGTAACTATGAACCATGGGTATACATATAAATGAAACAGAACACCATTGTGTAGTGGTTAGAGCATCCGACTATCGAGCAGACGTTGCCAGTTCAACTGCAGCACACACCATTTATGATGCGTAATCCCTATATGAGCATATCTTGCTAATTTTATGCTGTATAACGATATAATACCAATGAAATGTGAACTGGGGTGACGTATCACAGTAAGAATGTACAAGGATATTGCATGATGTGAATCGGCGGTTAAACGGAAAACCGCAGCTGAAAAGTGTTGTACTCACCCTTTGTCCAACGGCCCTTGTTCCGCCCAACAACACAATATACTGTGTCGGCTAGGCCCGACGCCAGGACCCTACACATCACAATCAATGTGATTTACCAGTAAGCCACAGCAGTTATACCTAATGTCAATGTTATTACAAACATAGCACACAGCACAGTCATTCAACAGTATGATCAAAGTAACGGGTAACCACCTGTCCCACTTTGCGATGGACATTTTAATGGGCAGTTGTGTCCTGTAGACTTAGTATCAAATGGCAGATGTCTTGAGATTTAATGACAAAAATATGTCCTATATTTATGTAATAGTTGCATAAAACAGTTATTCTGTATCTGAAACACCTAAATGTCATAAGAAACTGAATAAGCAACTAAAATGCTACAAGAATAAGCTGTCAATTAGGCATAAAAGTAAAGTACTCTCCTTTGTACTGACCGTGGGCATGTTTTGGCCTGTAAAATCTGATGTGTGTCCCAAAGAGGTCCCACTTTGGCCATCTGAAAAGGTGGCAACCCTATCAATGGTCAGAGCATTCGCACAATATCTGCCCATTTGCAGTCCGGGTCATCCCTGTCTGGACGGCGTAAAGATGAATGGGTATTACCCGGGTCTACCTAACA